>NC_034409.1:30478368-30733740 GCF_002078875.1 Numida meleagris | reverse complement strand
GAGCAGGGACCTTTTGCCATTGCCCCCTGCCCCCCAGTTCATCACCGTTGTTAGGTGGGGGAGAGGACAGGGGGATCACTGCAGCAGGAACACCGTCTGCCTGCTGGTTCTCCCCTGTTACCTTTTTTTTACAAGGCGGTAGGGGGTGACATGCTTCGTGCAGGGCCGCAGCTGGCTGCCTCGATCTCAGGGACGGCAGGGACTGGCACCACCGATCAATCTCCTGCTCACATTCCCTTATACTCCTCAGCCTCTCCACTTCTTCCTTCAGATCAGCCACCAGGCTAAGTAAATCATTTAGCTGGTCGCATCTGACACACACGCTTTCTCCATCACTCTGCACTGCAAGGGCCAAGCTCAAGCACTCACCGCAGCCAAAATATAGTGGTTTGAGGGGTTTACCAATGTTCCCAACTTTCTGCTTTCACCTGGTGATGTCATCAAAAGTAGCTTAGATAGCACAGGGAAGTGCACAGACATTCCTCAGAGGAGGTCAAAAACAATCTAGATATCAAAGACAATATATACAAAAGTGAGAAATCATACAAGTGATGTACTGTGAACTCAGGGAATGGAAGGCAAGTGTTAGGTGGGTTGTGGATTTTATGTAGATGTTTTAAGGACACATAACTGCAGAAGAAAAGTGTCATTTGGAGACCAGTGGGAAAAAAAAAGAGTTGTGAAAGTGATGGTGTGACAAACTGTTGATGATTCATTGAGTGAACATGACAGCCAGTGGGCTCCTCAAAGATTTCTTTTTGCTGGATGTATGTGAGGAAGGAGCCATGCTATAACAGTGTGTTAAATGTTACTAGAAGGAGTAGCTTTATTATTTTCACTACATCTGCATATATTAATTATGAGGATAAACAGATCTTGCTAATAATATTTTTAGACATTATTCTGATGCTTATGATTGTATCATCATACGTATACAAATCGATCAAGTATAGTCAAACTTCCTACCAGGCTTTGTAGACTTCCTGTTTCACCTTCTTAGGTACTTTGAATAATATATATTTTGTTTTCAATACTAGGAGTAAGTGGAAGCTTGATGGCAAGAGGAAATGGTTTATGTAATTCAGCTGGAGATGAAATCCTACATAGGCAATAACTATCACGTTCTGAAACAACTAATCATCGGGTAATTTCTTGACTGTGACTCAATCTGTCGGATGAAAGGAGTTAGGAAGATGAAACACGATATGTTTCCCCAGGGAGATACCAATCAGAAACTAATCACAGTATTCTAGGAAACATCTAGCCAGGCAGAAATTAAATCTTCACTGGACTTTCCAATTACACTGTTCTAGTCCAGATGTTCATGTTGTTGAAATATCTTTGTTTCTGAAGGAAAATAAAGACATAAAGCATCACCATCATGAGATGTGTACTGGCTGTGTCAGCTGCTGGCAGGAGGCAGAAAAAGCATGCTGTTCCACACTGCCTGAGATGTAGGTCTTGCTATCCAAGGAAAAAAGTGGGGGATTAGAAGATCAGCACCTTTTTTTTACTAGAAATCTTTCCACGCATGTTCTGTGCTCACCAAATTGAACAACCAATTGCACGGCCAGACTTAGACCATCACTAAAGCCATGTTAAACACTGAGCCAGTGCTTCTGGTGTAGATGAAGTGCCCGTGTGTTTTGTTAAGCACATTTGACTCAGATGAGCATAGGTGAGAAGAGAAAAATTAAGTGATAGTGCTTTGAGTAAGAGATTCTGAGTTCTTTTAGCTTTCTAATGGCAGGAACTGTCCAAAGGTGATGGAATCCTTCAGGTTTTACAGGACATGAATAGGAAAGAAATAATTCAAGTAAAGCTGATTTTGATTTCAAGAAGAAATGTCCCTTTTGATGTTCCTTTGGAATGTAGTCATTGAGAGCAGGAGTGTAAGAGAAGATGAGATTGGGATTGTGCCTGATTATTCAATTTACTTTCATGATACATTTCAGTTTAGTTATCAAGTGTTTATATATTTTTTTCACCTGCAACATAGTTTTATCACTTTGTATAGGCAGGTCACTGATACCTGGGGGCTCTATAGCCTTGCTGACAAAGCCATGGCAAATTCCAGTAGTTGGAAGTTTTTATCTAGGGAAATTCAATTAATAAGACATAATTTTCTAGCTGCAGAGTGGACAGGATTAGTGGTGGTGTACTAAGGAGGGCAGGTGGGGAAGTCAACACGACTTGGATTTGCTGGGACCCATGCAAACTTGTCTTAAAGCACACATTTTGCAATGATTTTCAAGCCTTTGGGACACAATCTCCCTCTCATGGATGAAGACATGTGGGAAAGAGGCTGCCTGCCCTCACAACCCTAGCATTTGTGAGTCTCATTTTTCATCAACTTTTTTGCAAGACATTATGGAAATCATTTGATTTTCTTGCTTTCAGCATATGTTTGTGATACTGCAGCACTACATTAAGATAATTTCACACCCAAAAGCTTCAAAGGGCTGTTGGTAAAATAAGAAATATCTTCCTGATTTTGCAGAAGACTAGATGTCTTCTGGTAATTTTTCCATTTATGTTATTTCCTGAGTTTCTCTGCAGAACCAGAGGTTTACCAATGTTGATAAGGTGACTGGATTCGGTGAACTGTGATTTGAGGTAGCATGCATACTAATCTTTTTTTTTTTAAGATGCATAGGTGGTCATATTAATATGCTAAAAATAGTTTAGTTTCAGGAGAGAGCTTTCTTCCAACAGAATAACTATGATCTTGATGTCTTTTGCCTTTCCTATGAACAGGCACGGGCTACCTGTTTGAAGCATAAGGACATGTTATCAGTCCATTGCCACTGTCTGGTCCTCAGGCATTGCTGTACTTGTTTTTTAATTGTCATCTGTAGTAGTTATTGGAAGCCCGAAATGTGTGTGACAAGGGAAAGGCCTTAATATATGAGTATTCAGGTTTAGTGTCACGGCCAATAATATATAGGAAGTGATATATGTGACTGAATTATTTCCATCTCCTGTCTGGATTCAAGATCTGTTAGTCCCCAGTAAAGATTTATGTGGATTTTTTTCCACATACTTTTTTCCTAGAGGAGCTTGAGTAGAGGCACTGTACTTTACTGAGATTTCTTGACATCTTGTGACCCCTCTTTGTGGATGCTATGCAAACTTTCTCCTTCTGTTAGCCCTAGGAGTCCCCCCTTTATAAAGGACCTTCACTGAGTCTGACAGCAAACTGCCATTCATGAGATTTGGGATGTTGGAGCTTATTGCGATATTACTCCTAGAAAGGGCTGTGTAGGCTTATTTCACACAAGATACTTTATATTTTATAAGATATTTTAACTCATATTTGGAAATTTGGGAAAAACATGCAACTTTTTTGTCACTATGCCTGTCACTTCTTTTTCAGTATCGGTTCTAAGACGTGACTTTTCATATGCTCACAGTTTAATAAGGAGTTTACAAAATCAAGGAGCTGCAAGTAAAAAAATAAAATACAAAGGGAAAACTGTAAAGGTAATAAACATAAGATAGGCAATAAAAACTCTTGCACATTGAGAGATTTTAAAATTGTCTTCAAACTGTTGTCTCTTTAAACAGAATAGATAAATCTCTCTGTGAATGAATTGCAGTAAGATTGATTTACATCTCCAAGTCAGTGATTAGCAGATTAGTCTTCAAACATGTAATCTAGAACTTTAAAGCAGTAACCCACTCCTGTTATTTCATGATTATACTTCCTTGATGAGCCTTGACTGTGTCCTCAGCAGCAGAGGCAGATATCAAATTTTCTTTATCTAGTCATTACCTTACTTAGCCTTTATACTTTGCATAATGTAATTGCAGTAATAGACACTTCTAAAAAAAACAAAGAGGTGGTTTGCTTTGCAGGTATTTTATGTAGCCTTTAAATACCAAATGGGGACTTCAGTGAGTGATGGGGTATGTGCCACATCAGCACGTGCTGTAATGGTGGCACTGTCAGGGTGCAGGGGTGGCACGAGGCCAGGTCAACAACTGGCCTGGAACATCCTGTCCTTTGTGGTTTGACCCTATTTCTATTGCAAAAAGAAAAATAAATACGGTCACTGTAGGTCTGTTCCTGTGCAGTAAAATTCATATATTCTAACATATGTTAGCAGTAGTGGTAAATAATCAAGCTACAAATATGTAACTTTGAAGTACCTGTGGTGGTACTTCAGATGGCTGTGATAGCAAAATGCAAATATGTGGCTTCTGTGATTGCCCTTCGTCAGACAGCATTCCTCTTCAGGACACTGGTCATCTGTTAATGCTGCCTGCACTGCTCTCACATCTCCAACCTCTTGTTCACCTCTGAGCTTTGCACATGGCTGCTGAGTGTCATTCCCCCCTCTGCACTGCTCCTGGCCCCAGCTGCCTTTCTGTGCTGCGTTCTTGCCCAGGCAGGCAGCCATACCTTCCTTGTGTGACCTGCGGTGCATTCCTTCTGCCCTCTCAGTCTGAGTACTTCACCATCAGTTCCACCATCCTTCACTTTCTATTTATACACACCTTTCTGGTTCTTTCATCTTTTTTTCTCTGATTTTTTTTTCCCTGTGATGTCCAGACTCCTGCAGGTGGCTTTAGAATATTGTTGCAGCTGAATCAGTTTTTAAATTTTAAAATGTCGTTATCTCTACAGAAGTGCATAGGTTCTATAAACAGAGTACTAATACAGAACCGTTGTGATATTTTTTATTTTCTCCTGAAGCGGTGTGCATATTTGAAGGCAGAACCTACTTTGAAGGACAAAGAGAAACGGTGTATTCAAGCTCAGGGGACTGTGTTCTGTTCGAGTGCAAGGTAAGAACATTTTTTATGAAAAAAAATTCCTGCATGTTAGAAATATCAAAGTCCCACTATTGAAACAGAGACAGGTCCACCCTAGGAAATGGCAACAAGAGAGTCATCTAAGGCATCCTGTGTTTGTTTTGTATTTGCAAAATCGGCTGTGGAACTCAGTAAGACATTTGCTTTGCATAGCTTCAAGCCTTGATTACACAGCTTGACGATGGAGCTGCATTCCTTCCTCCTTACATATCCTCACCATCATCAGTAACAAGACCCACTAGGCTGTGTTATGTTTCCATTGACATTGTGTGCAGTGCTGTTGTTCACAATTACGAGCCCAAGTGCAAATGATGAACAAACGTGATGGGGATATAATTTAGACTTCAGGATAATTCTGAGTGGAAAAGAAGGATGAAAAAGAAGAAAAAGAGGGGGGCATGTTGGGTGTCTAGTTCTGTTTCTTATGATGGAAATTAGAATACTCATTTGATTTGTAAGCAGAACACGCCATGCTGTTGGTCTCATCATGCTGCAAGAATACAGATGCTCTGCAGACCACAAATACACACGAAGGGCAAAATATACTCCAGGGCATGGTTGCAGGCTGAGTCATGCACCTGCTGCGGCATGCCCTGCTTTGCTGCTGGGGCAAAGGGATAGGGTGAGAATATCTGGGGTGGCAGGGAGCTGCATGCTGAAAAACTGAATGCACATTTCTAGGGCAGTGGAACATATGGGAAAACTCCTTCCGTGAAGCTGCAGCAGAGGTTTGGGGATTTAACTGCTGTACTTAACATTGTACAAACTTCACGGGATTGCAGGAAATCCAGAATGACTCAGTAACAGAGGTATAAAATCCTTTCTGGCTACCAAAGTCATGATGGTATGGCAGTTTGTGCTTAAACTTAGAATCATAGAATCATAGAATTGCTCACGTTGGAAAAGACCTTCAAGATCATCAAGTCCAACCACAACCTAACCATACTGCCCTAACTCTAACAACCCGCTGCTAAATCATGTTCCTGAGCACCACATCCAAACAGTTTTTTAACACATCCAGGGAGGAGCCAGTCCTCTGCTCTCAGGCCTGCTTACAGCCTTCCCTTTGGTGTGCCCTTCCTGCCTGCTCCTGGAGGGAGGGGTTCCATCCATCCATCAGGCAAATTCCTGGCAATTTCCAAACATCTCGATGCCTTTGTGAGACAGTGTACATCTTACAAAGAAAAACTGGTGACCATTGTCTTATTGTCATTGCTTTTCATCCGTTTGAGCTTAATTCTCCGAGTGGGTACTTCGAAATCTTTTGAAAAAGGAAAGGAGAACATGGCCAAAAGTAATTTTTGAAGTGTGTGTTTCAGTCATATGGTTTTCAGGACTGTGAGCTTGTATTTTTCAATGTGGCACCTGGGACATTAATTCTGTGATTAATTCACAGTCATCAAAAGTTATATGGTGTTACTTCATGTTTCTTGCGTGTAGCAGATACGCCATTATGAACAAAATGTCTCTGTTGGCTGTGCTCGTCTGTATTTTGTTGATGAATCTGGATGTCAGTGGGCTGCCTGCTTGTCTTGGTTGAAATATTAAGCAGCAGCTTTGATTCATATTATCCTTTCTCAAGGTCTGAAGTACATATTGTTTCTGATGAGCAGCCTTGTGAATGGTATTTCAGAGCAGAAAATCCTCACGCTGTAAACTGTGTGGGTCAACCAGGAAGTCATAGGTTGGCACTATTATATTGGCATTGGAGTCCTTATAAAGGGATATAATCTGTAACCCCGACACAAGAGAGACTTGATAGGACTGTTTGGAGGCTTATGGTGAAGTTATCAAGGCAGTGTAAGGAATTCCTTCTTTCAAGTTGTGCATAATTTTTAACGTCAATTTTGTCTGCTATAGGCATGCACTTATGCACTTTTATGTTTAAATTTTGTAAAATGAGTGAATGAAACATTCTCTTCCAAATTAGAGTCTGTTAAAAAAATTAAATGCAATCCAGACTACTCTGGTATTATTTCTATCAAAGGTTGTTTTCTTTATTTTGAAAGATTGCTGGCTTTTGTTTGTTCTGGTTTATAGTACACATCAGTATCTGGTTTGATTTAGTGTGATTTCAGGTTTGGGTTGGATTGTGTCAAGAATGTTTAATGTAAAATTTGGGTGGTCATTTTGATTTAATCTTTATATATTGTGTTCAAAGATGACTTAAAACCAAATGCTAAACCTTTAATAATAATACATACAGTAGCATATGCATGATTTTAGGCATTCTCCATGCATGCAGAAGTACAGGGCCCTGAATTCAGCAAGTTCATAATTTAACTGAATTGCTGGTTCTATGGCAGAGGAGGAACATGTTACTGCTTTGTTCCTTTGTTTGCTTTGGTTTCTGTTTTTGCTCTATCAGGAATAGAGCACTTCGGAAGACATTAAAGGTGGTATTTCAGTGGTAGCCTGATTGCTGAGGTAGGCATTTCACCATGGTCAAACTGCAGTGACTGTGTATGACCAGCACTAAATGCCTGAAGATATTCAGATAGTATCTTGGCATTAGATGCTTCCAGATGCTGATCCAGGTTTAATAAGAAACCTTATTTTTCATAAGGCAGAATCAGTGCCTGTTTCCTTCAGCATCTCTATTGCAGCACTGAGGTCAGAGATGTTCAGGTTTTACAGCATATAAAATATAAATAGAAAGCTGCTTTAGAGTATTCATTATTACTCTGGAATCTACAGCCTCTGTTTCTGAGAAAAACTGTTGCTCTTTTGGACATGGTTTTAGGAGAAACTTTTGAGGCAAGCTGCTTGAAAGCTAAGGCAAAGAATGAGAACTGCTTCTATACTTTCTATTACTTGGAAAGGTTTTAGCATGGGATAGTTCCTGATGCTTCTGTTGTGCTGTGCTGTCCTTTCAAATGGTTTTCAAAGGTGTCTGGATTTAGCATAGGAACTTTGTTTGTACATTGCAATGCCAAAATCCAACTAAAGTTATTCTTTATCTTATTCCGCAACAACAATCAATTGCTTCCATCTGACAGGACCACAAAATGCAGCGTATTCCAAAAGACAGCTGTGCAACTTTGAGCTGCCCAGAATCTCAACAGATCCCATTGTCTCACAGTTGCTGCAAAATCTGTAAAGGTAAGAAAATAACAGGATGTATATGAGCTCCGTGCAGTTTTGTTTTCTTATAGATTATATAGACTTATTTTGTGATCTTTTTGAATATGACAATCATACATGTAATCACAGCAGACTTTGTGAATCTGAATGGACAATTCCTGCATCACGATGTCTAAAAGTTGTTTGTAAAATATCTAATACTGTAAATTCTGTGAGACACATTCACTGGCTCTTGTGTGTCTAATTCTAGCCAAATGTGGGTGAAAATTCAAAGAAACTGTATACATGATTAGTGATTTTCTATCCCTCACTCATTCTGGTGTCCAAACAAAATGAGATTGGAAAAATATCTGTGTTCCCCAGCATCCTTCTAAAATACTTCAAGATGTCTGCTTTGGAGAACATTTGTGCTGTGCAGTTGTTCAGAGTGTCAGAAATTGTTGATCTCTTTGGAGTTATACTCTGCATCTACAAGCAGAACCTCTGAGCACTGTTTTGGTACACTGTGTGACTTATCTGTTACACAAGTACTGGTCTTTTCCAAAGGGAAAAGTTTTCTGTCTTGAGTCCAGTCTTTTCATCTGGAGTAACATTAGTGTCTTCAAAGATATAAGCAATTGCAACGTCAAGTGGCTATGTCTGTTTCTCCTAACGTTAAATAATGATAAATTGATACCTGGCATGAAAGAAGATGTTAGACTCTTGGGCTGACTTTAGATACACTTCAGTGAAAAGAAGAATGTAGCTAGACTTGTTTTGGTGCTGCTCAGCAGAACCGCGAAGGATATGATTAATGACACCAAGTAGAGAGATAAGAAGAAAGTAGAAGAAAAAGGCTTAAGAAAAGTTGATAGCTCTTGAAGACTATCACAGTCAAAAAGAATTTTTTTCACGATAATTTTCTATAATATCTTGCCTGGCTTAGAGAAAATAATTCTGTTTCTAGTGCCTGGTAGAGCTAGAAAGTTTTAATATATGTCAGATTAGTGCTTTCTGATCATTTTGAGTCCTACTTGAAGCATGCTATCATGGCCCCTCATGAAATACAGATTTCGTTCTTTAAACAAGAAGCATTCTTTAAACAGCAGCGTTAATACAGCGGAGACAGGAGTGTTAAGAATCTTCAGAAAGTAACAAAAAAAACCCAACCCTATCACCCACTTCCAGGATAACATGTATATTCTTAGTTATGAAATGCCATACTGATACAAACAAATCCAGACCAGGAAATAAAAAAAATTTACGGTTGCTTTGTTATTAACTCAGACTTCAATGAGAAGACAACAAAAGGGCAAAGAGCAAATATCACCATGGGCAGAGGTTGTTCTTGACACACATTTTTGCTGTTATCAGTGAATACTGAAGGGCCTCTAATGCTTGTAGAAGTGCAGAACTTTTTGCTTCTAACATAAATGCTATGTTAGATAACAACATTGTGGTAGTCATGACAAATTATATCATGCAAGTAAAATTAGCCAAACCTTTCTCTTTATCCATAGCAGAAAAGAAAGAACTGAAATCATCAGTCTCCACTATACTAGTAGGTCTGTGATGTTTGCATCGTGACCGTGTCATTGGGTTTAAGTACTAAAACCTTTTGCCATTGTGGACTCTTCTTTCTTTTTGCCTTTTCAGGTTGATTTCTATTGCTTCACATTGCATATGAACGGCCCAAGTTCAAAACGTGTGTGAACTGATATTCAAGCAGAGTCTGCCATTTGCCTGTCTGACATTGATATAGGCTCGTTTAGCAATAGAGATCAATATATTAGTTTAGCAAAAAGGAATTGATGTGTGCTAAGTTCTAAAACTTTCCAGTTTATCTTTTGCTTGGTATGGGAACAGTCTTGTATTTCTGAGTGGTCCTGCTTCACAGAAGCACTGAAGTCACTATAGGCTACTTTTATCTTTGCATCCACCAGGTGCAACTACTTTTTCTTGGGTTTCATATAAATTGTTTTGAGTTATAGTGGATGGGGTAAAAAACAATGGAAATTTTCCAAATTGGGGGAAAAACAGCTGAAGGTCAGTCAAAGGGCACTGTGATGAAGAGGAAGATGAAATAAAGAGGAAGTAGGTGGCCTACAACCATCATAGATCCCCACCACACATGCCAAGAGGAACACTAGCATAAATTAACGAGTTGTTGGAAAAGAATGAATATGTATGCCAATGTATTGCATATGTATATCTTAATTGTTTAAATGTAGAACCTGAACTCTGAGAGGGCAAGCTTGATTTGTCAAGTTGCCTGGTACGTATTGTGAAAATAAAGGAATGCTGGCTTTCTGACATTACATTGGAGTTAGAGAGTTTTTTTTCCAGATTTTTCCGACGACAACATACTCATATAGTTTAGGGACAGAAGTTGTTTCGTATCAAAATATGAAGCAGAAGCCCAGTGGAGTGTTAAAAATAATATTCTCTACCACCAGCAAATACTTATTTGTTATTTCATAAGAGGCCAGTTTTAAAACCTAATTCTAGCTCAAAATCTGGAGTTGCTGCTATTACACCAATCTGGTGCCCCAAGCCTAACCCACATTCCCCAGTTCTCCCATGAGAGATTTTGAAACAGGGAAAGAGTCATTGGCAAGGACCATTGAAGTACTGCTGATTGACCAATTCTGATGTCTCAGTTATAGAGGAAAAGCTTAAACAAATAAGATTGCTGAGAAAATAACGCATACAAACATCATACCTTAATAGACAGATATGGAAGTTTGGAATCTTCAAGTAAGTTACTGCAGCTAGCTTGGATTTAGCATAATAAATGCTGATTTAATGATTAGATTTCAATGAAAGCAAACATAAGATATTAAAAAACAACAGCAGCGACAACCTACTGAGTTGAAAGGCTCATTCTAAATCTTTTAGCCTGGAAGAGAACTTCAGAATCTCAAAATTTCATAATTAAGTTGCTGTAGAAAACACACTTAAGAAAAATTGAAATGGAAAATTAGGAGTAGAAGAAAATAAGGAAGGCCAAAAGGTAAGATTTTTAAAAATAAATTTCTCTGAAATGGAATGGCAGAGGCTATCTGGGAAGTTTTCAGCTTGAAAGAAAAAGATAAAGGGAAGAGAAAAGCAAAATAAGTCAATGTTAATCAAAGACTTTTAGTTAAATGGGGAAAGATTGCAAAAAACACTTGGGAATGAAAGTGCTAGGAAAAAAAAAAGTAATCCCATTAGTAAATGAGGTACTGAATGTCTAAGTTGCTCAGCTCTTTTATAAGAGTTTGACCAAAAAAAACCCGCAAGAAACCTAAAGGAAGAAAAATGCATTGTTATAAAATGTCCTGTAAAATACTTAACAATGGCAAGGAAACTGTAAGGAGATTTAAGCAAGCCACCTATCCAGCTGCCTTCAGATCAATGGTATAACCTGAAACTGAAGCGAAGACCTAGAGACAGTCTGTTCCCATGGCCTTTACTACTCCTTTCATATGCTGCATGCTTGGTACAATTTGTTTTTCTGTATCTCATGAACAACAGAAAAGTATTCTTTGACTTAACTGAAAAAAGACAGTGCTGTCTTTGACGAGGGTGCTTTATAATCCCTGGATTCTTTTTAATTCTCAGTCATATTTGTTTCTGAACAGGCCATGACTTTTGCACTGAAGGACACAACTGCATGGAGCATTCTGTCTGCCGAAACCTAGATGACAGAGCTGTCTGTAGCTGCCGAGATGGCTTCAGGGCCCTTCGAGAGGACAACGCCTACTGTGAAGGTAATACCTTGCAAAGATGCTCAGCTCCATCGTGTAACTTGCTGTGGGAAGAATGTATTGATTCATGAGTTGTCAAAGTGACAGGCCTATTAAATGCGATGAATTAGTTATGCAGCATATTAATCAGCTAAAATAATTATCTCTCCAATTAATTTTTTTTTAAATTCTCATTGGTGTAGAAGTTGCAAGTTGCTATGGCTGAGGTCTAGAAGTAGAAGCACATTTCCATAAGAAAGTTTTCCTTTATTTTCATAGTATTCAGGTATTCAGGCAACCTAAAAGTCAACCATCTGGATGACATTTCTGTATAACTCTTTTCACCACTCTCCTTTCCCATTCTCCCTCTCCAGTAAGTAAACACAATAGTCTAGATAATAGTGTTAATTAGATACTAGTTAGTCATACTGGAGGATGGTTTATAGTTTTAGAGGCTCTTCTGATATCAGGGAACAACCAGCTACTTAATCAGAAGAGTTGTTTCTAAAATTTGTACCTTTACATTCTTATCCTGCAATCCTGTGTAACAAAACATCCCCACTGCAGCACTGAAAGCCAAGTCCTCTGCACAGTCTACCTTTTTTTGCTGTTTCTCTTTCTCATGAAAACTGTGATTGTGCAAGCCCATACCATTAGTATCAAAGGCATTAGATTAGTGTACTATCAAGCTATTCTTACACTAAAGCTTAAGTGTTATCAGCAGCATGGCCTTTGGCTAATGAGCAATTTGGTTCAGATTTAGCCAGCTGAGATGAAAATTAAGTGTCTCTGAGTAGAGTCTACAGTACTCTGTAGTCCTACCTAATACCAGGACTATTCTCTGGTGACAGACAAGTAAATGGGATGGACTGGGGCCTTTTAAGTCTATTCCTCTGGCTGAATTCTGCAAAAGTTAATGCCTGCAGCTTACTTGAATTAGTAGCTGCATTAACGCTTATCTTTAAAGTTAGATTTGAGAATTCATGTCTGTTTTCATGAAAGAAGCATACATCTCTGCTTAATGTATGTGGTAAGCCATTTGATGGAAACCTGCTGTAAGAAGTAGAACTAAAAATCATGCAGAAAAAAACATCCCAGCAGGCATCTGACACCAGCACCAGCTGTGTAGCTTGTTCTTTGTTGCAACACCAGTCATTTTTGTCACACAGTCCTTGGGGACTTGCACAGAGGCTAAGGCTGCAGGTCTGCATTTCCGGGATCTCATCAGCCATGTCCATGTTGAGGGGGGCACTGAAGCCATGGAATCACAGTGAAATCAGGTGCCTTAAGAAGGTTTTTTTTTTCTGCAGCTGCATTCTTTCTCTGCTGACTGAAAACCAGAAAAACAATTTATGCTCTTAGTGATCTCCATGTCACTCAAATTAGAGTCTGTTGCCATGAGAAGAACTTGCCAGGCATGTAATAAGTAAAAAATAGAAAGCTTCTTGATCATTGCTGTTGGTAAAATGTGTAGATGAGGACACTGTAGATTATCATACACAAGATCAGTGCATCCATATTATAAGTGGATTTAGTAGTTTGTGAATTCAGAGTGTGAATTCAGCATGATGAATTTTTGAGAAGATTTCTTAGCTCATGTGCTTCCATATGGGCATATGAAATTGTTTCCAAAATTAATCATTGTATTACTATGTACAGACACAGAAAATGAAATCCTAAAAATGTATATGATTTAGAACCTGCCAGGTGGGGTTCTCTTAGCCAAGAGTGAAGGTAAGGCTGTGCTGCCCATTGAGTGCCATAGTGGCAGCACACACAGGAACTATGTACTTTTTGCACATGGGTCAGCAGTTGGTCTTGGCTGGTCATCTCTGACTGAGTGTAGAGGTTGTATGCTGGCAACAGGGGGAATAAGGTCACAGATGGAACCTTTGGATTGCTTTTGTGGAAGTGGAGAGTCACAGGACCAATGAGACTGTAATACCTGTGTTTGTTCAGAGGCGTGCATCCCTTTTTCCAGTCCAAATGGGCACTTTGGGCACTGAGTTGTTAATTTCTGGAAAGACTGTCAATCTTAATATTAAAAAATGTGACACTAAAGGGCACAGTAACAATAGTGCAAGCTTTTTGGAGACCTGTCCCTCGTCCTCTATGGCTGAAATGGTCCCAGGCTCCCTTTCTCAGCACAAACTCTTTTTGCAAGTGGCATTGTGGCTTTAATTACTAGCAAATTCCAAGTGTAGGAATGACAAGTTAACACAAAGCTTGTCAGAGACAGCATTTTGTAATGGCTAGAGCCTGTGTGTATGATAGCTGTTTCCATGTTCTCACTTAACTAACTTAAGATACACTGCAAAATTAGATGTCATTTATTCTGTATTAGAGCCAGACTTCACCAATCTTAATTCATGCCTAAGTACTGTTACAATTCAAAGAATAAATAGAAATAATAATGCTCCTGTTGGTAGAATTTCTCCTTAAGATAGAACAAAAATAATAATATTCGAAGCTGGCTTCAGTATTGGTGTTGAAAAGCTGCATAAATTTCCTCTGAATGGTGGAAGAGTTTCGCTTCTGTCCTAGAAAGAACTGATGCTTTTCCAAAGCTATGTGATGTCTCTAGACACTGTTGTGGTAGATGCCTTTATGTTTTATAATAATAATATTTATTAATATTTATGTCACCTTTAACTTTCCTTTGAAGACTGTTAAAATCAATACTTCTAAGAGTTGAGATTTCCTCATTTACATCCTCTAAGCCTTATTCCAAGTAGTCTGAAATCTAATTTCTGCCTGAGCTTGTTATGTGGTTTGAGATACCTTATGGGTAGGTTGGATATGGATTATGCTGTGTAGGTGCTTTTGAATATAGAATTCTTGGCAGTCCTCTCAAACTGACAATCACCCTCCAGGATATATTTGAGATAGTGTTGAGTGACCGCTACATTTGTGGTGGTGGAGCCATGCTGAAGAAATTTTTAAGGATAAAGTCTGTGACTCTTAGCTGCCAGGATTTATTGTTGCATCGAGAAGAATGAAATTTGCTCAGGCAGCAAGACTAGACATCAGCTGAAATAAAATGGTTTGCAAATAATCTGCTTGTGGCAGCTGTAAGTGTTCTTCTCACATCCTTGAACTTAAACTATTTACACACACCGTATCATTCCTCAAATCATGTGTATGAGATGGAGTCTTTGTATCTTTTGGAGACTATGCTTGGAAGGATTGTTTGAAATCAGAGTTTCTGAGTTAAAATAGTGCTCAGCTATTTCTGTGCAAAATCTAATTTTACTTCAAGAGCACTTCTAAGGATTGCAGATTAAATAGAGAGGGCGGTAAGCTCAACTAAGAAGACAGGAGAATGCAGTGGTCTTTTGTAAGCACTGGGTGCTGTTTTAGATTTTTTACTAAAAAACTGCTGATAACATACCAGTGTTTTGGCTGTTGTTGAGCAGAGCTTGGGTGGTGTCAAGGGCTTCTCTATTTCTCACTTCCCTAGCAGCGAGTAGGCTGAGGTGGGCAAAGGCAAGGCTGGGAGAGCTGACCCCAGCTGGTCAGAGGAATATTCCATGATGTATAACTTCATGCTCAGCAATAGAAGCTAAGGCAGCTGTTGCTTGGAGACTGAGCATCAGTCTCCTTGTGGGAAGAGGTGAGTTATTGCATTTGCTTTCTTTTTCTTCCTTTTTTTTCCTTCACTTCTTAAACTGTCTTTACCTTAATCCATTAGTTTTTTTTCTTTATTGTGCTCTTCTGATTCTCTCCCTTATCCTTCTGATGGAGAGAAATGAGTGACTGGTGGGTGCTTGACTGCTGGCCATAGTCCCAGATCTACATCAGGGTTGTGAGGACCATAACGTTTATCTTCTGATATATGGGAATTTAGTTGTACTACTTGCACAGTACGCAACATAGCTAACTTATCCTAACAATGTTTGGAAGCATTTAATATTATTAAATGTACTTTTTTGAAACCATTTCCCATTTTTCTTCTAACTTCCCTTTTTCTTCAATAACTCTCCTAGTTTCTTTTCTGTTGCCATGTTTGTCCCAGTTTCAAGCGCAGCAGCTGAGATAATACCAAAAATTGAGTGACTTTGTCTACATTTGAGAATTTTATCAGTTTTACTGATAATTTTCTCTCAAGAGGAGACTCAAGGGAATCTTAAGTGTAGATATCTATATTTGAATAAGCTGTCTTGATTAGAATAATCCTTGGCTGAAGGAAGTAAGGAGTCTTAGAGAACGAACCATCTATTTCCAGAGTAGATGTCCAGAGTAGGTTATAAACAGCACTTGGTTGGGCCTCATCAGGAGGTCCTCATCAAATTGCAGTAGGATACATGTCAAATCATATTGGCCAACCGCAGTAACCAGTGACATATTTTCTCTTTAAGGGAGTGTAATATTGAATAGAATATAAGTAAATCAGATGAAGACATCTGAAATGCAGATAAAGCCCTGAGTATTTGAATATATTACTTTAAATCTTGTGAGTAGTCAATGTTGTGCTATTTGCTAGTCTTTACAGTATGCACAAAATTCTTTGGGTGAGAGTCCTACTTAGGAGTTCCGTAGTACTTTTTTACTAAAGTGAGAAACTTACCTGATCTCCTCTCTTCTCACCTAAATTCCATTTTTTTTTTTGCAAGTAAGCTGCAGCAATAGTATCATATATATTTAAGAAATAAATTTTCTCATCTACACCAACTGGTAGAGCTTGAGTCATTTTCTTGTCATTCTGGGTTAGTTCGAGAAGTTAAAAAAGCGGATAGAAAAGCTTCCATTCCAGGGAGGCAGAATGTTCCTTTCAAATCTCTGTTAAAAAGCAATTAAAGTATTTATATTAAACATTAAATATTCATATTAAGCAGTTAATGTATTATCAATTATTAATATTTTTTCTTAGCAAAGGCAGAAGATACCAACTTATTTCCATCATTATGTAACTGAGAAATCTACATGTGAAGAATTTTCAGGCCAATTCTGAGGTGCCAATGTGGCTTATCTGCCACGACTCTTATTCAGGAAGATGAAAAAATGTTCCTAACTTAGCATGTCCTGGAAATGTACCTGACACTGGTGCATAAATCATGGTATTTACTTGTGTACTTATAGTCCCACTGCCTATAACAATGGCAAAGTCTGTACATTTACAGTTCTCAGGATGTGATTCAGTGTTATTTGATTTTAATTACTTCTGTGGGAAGGATGTTCAGACTGATTCTATCATCCGCCTATAGCCAAGACTGACAATGATGTTACTAAGAAAAAAACACCTGAAACATATCTTACAAAGGGATTTTTGTGGTATTTCTTTTAAACTCGTATACTTCCAGTACTTGGTAATGAGAGGCTTTCTCTTACTGAGGATAACCATTTTCCCCTTGCAATAAAAACATATGTTGTATTTTTTTTTAAAGAGAAATTAAGGAGAATGTTTTCATAAGAAGTACTTACATTTGCAATCTAAACAAAAGAGAAGAGCAACTGAAAGTTTAATCTTGTTCTTGTTTACCTTTATCTCCAGTTTTCATTTGTAGCTGGGATATGACAACTGAAAGAGTTAGGTGGTTCCACTGTGCTCGAGTACCAAAATCCTTACATAACTTTTCCCACCTCAGTCTATATGTGCAATCCGTCTTACGATTTGTAGAGGTTGGATCCCTAAGAGCTGTAACAAATGCACAGAGACGCTAGACATTAAACTAGAGTGAATTTAAAATACAGACTTTTATAAACAACATAGAGCAATAACTGCCACAGCGATGATATCTGTTATGATACCCTAGCTAGTTAGGCATCTTTTGAGAGATGAGTTGTGATATTGACACTTATTTTTGTAGGACAGACAGTATTTTACTGAATAGCTTGTGGGTATTTACTGCATGCTTTAGATCCTGCCCAGACCTCAAATGCATTCTAAGCCACCCACATGGTCGCTTGCCATACATGCTACCCTATACGCATGTGTCTTTCTTCTGATGAGGAGTTTTAAAATACACGTGAGGTACAATCTGATATATACCAGTAGTTTATTCATAAAAAATATTATCACTCTTCATTCTTTTTCAGAATAGTGGAAAACAAAATTAATAAGAGAATTCTTGAAATTCACAGTTTAAAATGATGAGATGCTGTCATGTTTTTGGAAAAAAAAAGAATTTGTTTAGCAGTTGAAATTAATAGACCTATATCAAACACACTGCTGTACTGCTGAAGGGAAATGGATCATGAACTGTAGTTTCAGTAAGTTGTTCTGATTTCTGGAATTCACTAATTAATCATATGCAACATCATTTTTATTCTCAGTGTGCAGCTACATCAGACTAGTTATTTGGTGCCTAAGGAGAGCCCCCGGGATGCTTTCATGTCTGACAGATAGCTATATATAATTACTTGTTTTATCATGTATACACTACCATATGAATTAATTATAAGAAATTAAATAGTAAGAAGACGCAGTTTGCCAAGTAAAACATTACATGATGGCAGACAATATTTGCTTTCAAAAATTTCCTGTGATACATATATTTTTAAAATGCATAATGTCTGTGGAGTCCAGCAATGTTTTCATGAGGCTGAAACGAAGATTTCATTTTCTTCCAAGAATCTGACTTGCACTGGAAGCTGTTGAGCACTATCTCCTACTGCATGTTTATCAAGGACAGTTTTTTCTCAGCAGTCTGTCTTCTCTTTCAAAAACTGGGGCAAAGTGAAATAAAAACAAGTCTTTGTACTGTTGAAAATCATATTTCTGAAATGCTGTAATGTCGTATTGTATCCTTTCAAAGCTATCTAGAGCTTCTGTCAAGGACTGTAGACCTTGAGTGACTTTGACTTTATTTTAAGCACATTTTTTGTTCTAATAGCCTGCTCTCAAGCTGCAGGAGTCAGGCGGGAAAATCATGAACTTAAGCAAGGATCAGAGATTTAAAATAAAGTGAAGGGAAGGCCACCAAGATGTGTACCATGTGTGGCTGTATATACGTTAAGTATGCAGTTTAAGTGAGGGTAAGAAAAGAGCACACCTAATATGAGAATCCAATATATAGAATTTATTTTTAGTCTAATTGATGCTTTAGCAGTCTAGTCAAGCTAAAACAACCTCTTATTAGTTCAATTACAAGAGTGCTAACACTTATAATCCAACTCACTCGGTTTCTCTTAAGATCCATTAATAATTCAATAAAAATCAATAGACACAAGTAGCTGCCCATTTCCTCTAATGTTAAGCTCTTACCCTCCCTATACATCATTACAGTGAGACAGTGGCCCAGGTTCTTTGCTGGGAGCAGCACGATGTGGATGGTGGAAGGTGTTTTATTTTATTTCATGCATACTTGATGTTTTTTTTTGTATGTTAAAAGTCAATATGTGGGGTACATTTTTTGCTGTTGATTCACAAGAATAGTTATATTGTGACTCAGGTCCTAGCTCTTCCCTCTTCTGAAGGAACTGTAGAAAGGTAAGCCAAAAAAAATGAAGAAAAAAGTCAGCAACATGAAAAGAAAGCCAACGAAGTCAGAAAACATACACATCATCACTGAGGAATTTTGCTAGGCTTTTACTATCTGATGATAACATTAAACTGGTTAGGTACAGGGTTGTGTATTTGAGGAGAAGAAAGAATCAAAGATTATCTACAAGGCGTGAGTGATGACAGCTACGTCAGTGCAGTCAGATGGGATAAATAACGTGGGAGATTGTGAGAAAATACACAATTTTGACTGAAGTGGAATATGTCAACTGGAAAATCTGCTGCACTGGATATGGTAGAGCAAAGCAAAACAAAAGAGCAGCAATTGATTTGTGACTCACTGTAGAAACCTTAGGTTTACCTGATGATGGAGAGACTAAGAAGAGTGGTGGGAGGAGGAGGAGCAAAGGCTTTGCCAAAGCCCCGAGGTGTTTTGTTTGCTTAGACTGCAGGTGAGAAATGCTATATACAGGAACAGCATAGTGTGAAAAACAAAGCATGCAAAATATGGTGGTTGTAGCTGAATGTGAAGGGAGCCTGGAGTGAATAGGAGTCTGGAAGTACTGCTGGGGAACTGGGAGGGACCCTACTAAGAGCATTTTTATGGAAGCAATAGACTGGGGAGTTTTAAACTTGCACAAGTTGAAGGAGTTTAAGACTGAGTTGGCATGTTTGGTGGTAAAAAGAAGAAAACAAATACTTTTATAGGTGATTGAGCCAATGGGAACTTGCTTTAAAGTTACGGAAGCCTATTCTGTCTCTTCTAAGAAGGAGCTGGGATGGGATGGGCTGAAAACAGAAGAGAGAACACGAGCAAAGATGGAGACAGGAAAGAAGTTACTCAGACAGTGAAAGGTGTCAGAGAAGCTAGGAAAAGGACTGTTGTCAGTGGAGGGAAGACAAAGAGAAAGGAAAATGACAACTTTTGTTCTTTTGTGCAGGAGAGGATGTGTTGATTTTGAATCCACATTTTCCCTGATAGTGGTTGCTGCGGTTGGTCACTGTTCATTCCCCTCTTTTGTCCTCCCTTACTGGGTGACTAGCATCTACTGATCTTCTGATGCCCTTTTTCTAGGTCAGGGAACAGATTCTATTTCTGTGAGAGCAGCAATAAAAATAATAGTCTGAAGTCTGTTTGCAGTGACTGTCGTTACTGACATCCATTCTTGGAATTCTCAGCAGAGGGGTCCTGAGGGGTCCAGAGCCTCACAGGAAAGGTGAGCAAATGACACCCTTGCACTTAGCAGTGTAGCCTTCAGGTCAGCATGGAGGTTTGCTGATGAATTTGTGTGAGAAAGGTGGAAAAACATTGCCCTGCTCTGCAGGTAGATGTGGAGCTTCACACTGATCAGCTATCAAGATGGAACCTTTTATAACAGAAAAAGATTTTTGTTTTTAAATTTTAATTGGAGATCTACTCAGCTCTTGTGTTCAGAGTACTTTTTCATGCACTTAGGAGGTACATTTTTATAAATACAACTCTTAATGTTCCTGTTTGCTCTCTAACTATGTACTTAATACTACTGTTGCAAAAATCCTGCAAGAGCTTCTCCCTGCCAACTGTATGCCTCTGTAAGTGTGACCTAGGAGATCATTTATGCTAGATAACCATTGAATTTTAAAGGAAATGGCTGGAGGCAAGACACTATCTATAAAGGATCCTCATTTCTGGAAACAGACTTCTCTCTTTACTTTCCAGCACAGATTTACTGATTTAGCACCCGTCTCATTTGTTCTGGCAGGCTTTTGGGGTGGATAAGGGTAATGATGGATAGTGAGGCCTAAGGAGAATCTTTGTTTGTTGACTTTGGTCAGCAATGATTTATAGATTACAGATCAAGTTATCTTCTTATTAATGGGACTGTAAAACATAACTGGGATTTTCATTCTAGGGAAGCAAATCCATTAGGGTACAGCAGTAAGGAAGGCAGGGAAAATTTTCCTTGATTATGTATTTTGTATAAATTTTGTGAGTGCTCGGGGGGTAAAGAAAGGCATTTTTCTTTGGTTTTGAAGTTTTTGCAACTATAAATACATTACTGAGGTGCAGATTCCAAATACCTCTGCACTAACTAATTTTCCCAGAGATTTCTCTTTCATCTACTCCACTGGCAACCGAGCAGGTTGACTATCTCCATGGCTACATTGTTGTCAGTACATCCCAGCTGGTGGCTCAGCATTACATCACAGACTTAAGGCACACAAGCCTTTATTGTTAGATTTTTAGAACCATTGGAGTGGTGCATTCATCCTATTGAATTGATGGACTTCAAGATCTTATTGACCAAGCAGTAAGACATTAATGGGGATTAATATGCTAACAAGCCTTTTAGCAAGGTAAATTAAGATAAATGTTATAGGCTTTCATAGGTACAGAAATACATCACATTTTCTGTTGTATTAATGCATTTGTGTCTAACAGTGAACAAAAGGCTAAACCAGTGTTTCAACCAGTAAGCAGGATGAAAAGGCTTCTATTTTGAAAGTGTTAAAAGAGAACAGGTGCTGGACTCTTTCTCCACCCCAGTTTAATCTTCTTCAATCTATATACCTTAACCTAATGTATACAAAGCTAGCATATAGAATTCTAGAGGGGGAATGGAATTACATGTGTTTTTTTTTTTTTGTTTTTTTTTTTGCAACAAGTCATTTGATTGCTGCTTTATTCTTTTTGTGCTAATTGTCTTTTGTGTCCACTGGCAGTGCAATTTAGTGTAAACTTGCAAACTGTTTGTAAAAGCAACCTCTTATCAGATGTGTGACCATGATGTGGAGCAATGGAGTATTAATGCTTGCTTAGGATATTTTAGTGCTAATGTAAGATAACAAAGAAATAGTAGCAGTAATACTTTTATTTTCTTCACATTCTGCATAGGCACTCTAGAGAGCTGGCAGGGAAAGTGTTTTGTTTACTGGTGAGCTTTAAAAATTAGTTTGAAAAAGAAATCAGCTTGGTTTGAATGAAACACTTCAATCCAAAGTTAACCTGATCATTTTGTTGTTGTAATAACAAGTGAACAAGCAAGGCTTTGAAAAAAATCCAACTATAAATAAAACATTTTGCAAAACCTCAATACGTGGTATGTTGGCAAAATGAAAGCTTTTATTTAGCACAATTCCAAACTAGGAGGTTTGAACCATTAGCATTTTTGGTCTCCTGTGGCTTTTTACCCAGCAAAGCAATCATTAATGCAGTTTGCAAAAAGTCCTATTTAATGTTTTTGAGGCTTTGGATCTGTAAGTAGAATTTTCCACTGGTGTCAAAGCTGGCTCATAGGCAGTCTGTTGAATCAAAGAACATAAGGCCTCTAATTACTCGAAGACTGATGTTGTTACTTAAATATAAATCAACACCATTAATTTAATATGGAGTTGTGCACTAGGAAAGTGAAAGACACAAGCTGCATCATTTGTGGGAGTTGCCGACGCATGTGCTGTAGCTGCCGACTGCTTTTGTGAACTGTACATTTACATTCCTGCAGAACACCTGTGTGTATTTCAGCAGGTTTGGTCCACTTCCCACTTTCTGTGCAAAACAGCTCCCGCTGTGGAAGCCTTGTGATAGCTTCACTTTTTTGCACTTTCTTTGGTGATTTGCACAAAATGCATTGCCTCATTATGCTCACTGTGCTCATTCTAAAAGCACATTTATTTTTGTATTTATGTATGCATGTGAAAATGACAAGTGCTTTTCCAAATCATTGCCCATATATACATGATTCTTCTGTGCCTGTGGAGCTTACAGGGAAAGGAAGGAAAACAGCTGAAGTTTATTGGCCAAGCAACTTTTGGAAACTGAATTTGTGAAAAAATAGCCTGGGTTCACCCTGCCGAGCACTTGCAATTGTCAGCTTCGTGATTTTTAGCAATCTGTTGCCAGCTTATCCAGCAGAATCCCTGGGACATTTGCACTGGACAGAGAAACTGGGATCTTATATGCTGGGGAAAACAGAAGCTTTTTTCAAAACTGAATGAAATTGAAAAATGACTACAGGATCACCTATAGTCAGTATGTCACATTGTTTTGTACTGAAAAGCAAATTTTCTTGCAGAAATGTTAAGGGAAAAATAGTGAGTACATTTGGAGAGTACCTATTGATTTTAAAAGGCTGGGAACTGGAGGATTTGGAAGGAAAGCATATGACCTAAACAGGAGAAAAGTACAGGAGTTAATATTGTTGACATTTAGGAAGTCAACTCTGCTTTGAGTTTATAAACCCAACCTATTGCTTTGAACTATCATCAAACTCTGGATTACCACACTGTTCTCCATCTGGAGATTTTATTTTCGACTCTGAAAGCTGTAAACATCATTGAAAACAGGGAGCAAATTAAAACTGATGAGCAGGAAAAAAACACAGCCAACAATCCACCCCTTAGATTTGTGACATACTTTTTTTAGCAAGATTCAGTGGCACATTGTATGGCAATATAACTAGATGTACAGAGCATGTTAATAATGCTGTCTTTATCATTGCTATTATCAGAACAGCATGCTACTAATCGCTTTCAAATTAATATTGCTTTTATTCTTTGCTGCAAAATAATAGTGTGAAGAAGCTGCTTTGTTATTTGTGGTGTTTGCTTGGTCTTACCATTGAAGTATAGCCTAGCACAAGAAATAGGCCTAATTTGCAGCCAAAGTGAGTATCCAAACCAATTAGGTTTTGAAGTCCATACCTACAATGACTGCTGTCTGGAGTTTGCTCTATAACTTAATGCTGCTGCAGGTATTCCACCCCAACCTGTATTTTTATCAAGTTGCATTTTTTTCTACCAGAGCATGTGCTTATATAAACCACATTCTTTCACGTTGTTTTCAGGCATGGTGTGTGTACGTGTATCTGCGTATTTATGTATTCACACACATTTATATATAAGAAAATATGTAAAATATGTAAAGTTACCTATTGCCTACTTTATAGCTCTAAGATAAACTTCTAATAAGCTCTGGTGTCTTTTCTGAACTTACCATGTTCCTTACAGGTCCCAGACAGCAGTGCCTGTTAGCTCCAAGGCATATGGTATACATAGTAGTGTGTTTCTGTTCTGGTGCCTGCAGTGACTGCACCAATACAGCGACGGATGCCACTGCAGTGCTGAGGCAGTTGGTCTGCTGTTTGGGCCTCCAGTTATTTTTTCTGTTCTTCTTTAAACCACAGAAATAGCAGCACAGGCACTTCAAAAGGACTCAAGAAAGATCCAAGGCACTGTAATCTCCTTTGTAACTCCACTAACAGCTGTTCACAGAAAGCTCATGCTGCTCCTGTTGTTTGAACACTTCAAGCAGTTGCTTAAAAGTGGAAAGCAAAAAACTTTCCAAAATGCATTGCTTTTCAAGGAATCCATTACTGTCAGGAGTGGGATATGGAAATATTTTAAAGAACACAACAGAAATTGACTTATCTTCCTCTTTATCCTGTTCCCAGATATTGATGAGTGTGCCGAGGGGCAGCACTACTGTCGGGAGAACACCATGTGTGTAAATACACCAGGATCCTTCATGTGCATCTGCAAAACAGGATATATTCGCATTGATGACTATTCATGTACAGGTAAGAGGGATATGTTTGCAAAATGAAATAGCAGGATGATAGCATTTAAGAGCACTGATATGATTCTTCTAAAGTTAATCCTTGTTAGATTTACAAAACGTCTACATGAAACATTAAACAGAATAAAACAATGACAAGGATATGGTGCGGTAAAGCTATTACTCTTTTACAGATTTTGTATGTTGCTTTCTTTGCCTGGAATTATAAAGAAGTCTGGTTTGTCTCACATCTGGATAGGCTTAGGTGCTGACAGGGAGGTGAAGGGAGGAGGCTGAAGAACAAGGGACCAAAAGTAGTGCTCAGGGGTACTGAATTTCCACATGGCATACTAGTACAACTCCATTTGAAGACTAATGGTGCTTCTTCAGACTTCTGATGGAGATAAATGTAGATGTTAGATTAGGTGCATATTAGACATGGGTGTTCCCTTGTTTTAAATTTGCCAGCACCAGGATGGTTCCCCAGCCGAATGCCTTGAGTTTGGAGAGCAAGAGCTCAGTGAGCTTCGTGCTGCTGGATATGATTTTCCATCTCATCTATGCAGCCTCCATTCAGGTTCTGCTGACACCAGAGGCTCCAGCAGAAGTGCTGTGTTCATTCTGACTTTCTCTTATTCTAGTTTTCTTTTATTGCAAGCTATTTTAGAGTTATGGGATGAAAATTGAACATTTAAAATTGTCTTCCACATTAGAGCCAATCTGTTATCGAATGACCAAGCTATGGGGTGCTTGCAGCAGGTCTTTCCTGAAGCAGCCAGTGCGTTTTTCATCACTCTCATATGTTTTCCACATTCTTAGATGACTAAAACTATTGCTTTACTACCTGCTGAGTGTGAACACTGAGATTATTTTGGGACTGGCTTTATCTAAGTCACCATGATACTTCTTCCACTTTGATTCCCCTAATTTACCATTCTAATTGAACTCTACAAGTGGCAAGCCATTGTAAACAACTTCATAGGGGCATTTGGTGCCTATAAATATAGCAAAGGTATTTCTCAATGCTCTGAACACTATATTCCTCTTGTTTGCTGAAATGTGTTCTTATGAAGTTCAATGCAGTTCAAAAACTCTGGACAACCCAATGGGTGTGGATCATCCATTCCAAATGGAGCTAGGTTTTGCATTTTTAAATAATAGTTTCTACTGGAATCAGCCTGATGGCTGACAAGATGAATGATTTCTCCTCTACGCTTTCTATGATCAAACAGAATAAGCTAATGCAAAAGGAAGTGAGGTAGTAGATGAAATAGGTTTCTAAGGTTTCAATTCTTGAGTCTCTCTAGACTAGATGAACCTTAGGCCATGCAGTGACTTTGTGTAAGTCTGAGCAATACCACTTGCTATGATGTGGAAACTAGAGTTTTACTGGAGTTAAATTATAGTGGATTCTGGATATTGAGAGGCAATCATGAGGAATGCTACTGCTGTTGAGTGGTCAAATTTCCAGTAATGGCAACCTAAGATAGTTAAGTCTGTATGTCACAAAATAAATTTGTTTTCACTGGTTGCACCTCCAGTAGAGGTGTTGGTCTGTTAGTGACATACATAGAGTTGTGAGAATCTTGCATGACATTTCCTTCAAACAACAATAAGTGAAAGGTCAATGATGTTTTAAAAATTGAGTGAAACGTGGGAGATTTTTCAAGTCATTTGCTTTGATCAGTAAATGGCATTATGTGCTTGTTTTAGACTGTATAAATGGCATTGAGAACACTTACATTACAGTGCTGAGGCAAGTGGCAAGTGTACGTATTTGTATGTGAGATCACCATGTTTTTTTTCACCCTTCAGCATATCCTTTGCTGATTTTGCCTCCTATTAAAGCTCCTTATGTGTGCACCCATTTACCCAAATATAAATCCGAGGTAAAGCGAAGACAAATAGTGAGGGTGTGTTGCTGTGGCTTTGACATAGAGTCTGTAAAAGTTTTAAACTACTAAAATTGTAGTTTAAATTGGAGCTTAAAATTGTCTTTGCAGAAGAAATTTATTGTGTTATGAGAACCATGAAAAGCTCCATTTAATAAAAACAGTGAGTACAGGACATTACATGTTAATAAATCCATGCAAAATGATAATGGGAAGGAGTTTATGATGATAATGGTAGTACTTTGCTGTCCTATGAACAGTTTAACAGCTTTGGTTTGGGCAGTTGTGTTTGGGTATAACTGACTTTTCATAAGCGATGTTTACTCTTGCAGCAAATAGTTTACGAAAATAATTTATCTCATTATGGTTCACTCTTTTTTTTCCCTTCCTTTGCTTGTCTTTATTTTTAACTGGAGCCTTACTGGCATCCTGTTAACTTGAGACTTGAGAAAGAAAAGCATTTTCCAAACAGGTTTCATTTACAGAATCAAGGTGGTAAAGTGTGTTATGGATCTCAACCTGCATCACTCATGTTTACTCTGTGTAAGACCATCAATTTCATACTGCATTTTATGATTGTAGAAAGCAGCAACTTTGCCACCTTTAGAATCCAGATCCAGCTTGTCTGTGTCCAGCACACCTCCTTGTGCATCGTGAGCTCCTGGCAGCTGGAGATTATTCTGGTTAAGCTTCATATTTTTGCCAAGCTGGTGCTAGTTCCTGAAGTTAAGAGCATAAACCAAGCCTTTTTATCTGGCAGAAAAGCTGAACAGTAAGGAAAAAAACAATCATGATAGACCAAAAAGGCAGAGGTTTGCAAATTAAGGAGATACTTCTGAAAAATTTTGTGAAGAGTGCCCTATTTAACTTAGTATATCCATGAGATTAAGGCTATACACTGCCCTTATGTTATTTTTCTGGGTTTTCCATGTTTATTTTTTGTTCTATTAATCAGACTTATTGCAGAAGCTGCACTACCCATGAGAACTATACTGCAGAAACCTCACACAGATGTCTCATATGTACAAAGGCAGTCCTGTGTGTCCTAGGGATCCCTTGGTACTACAAGCGTACTACAAGCATCTACGAAGAGCCCATGCTCAAGGATTTGAGTTGGTGTGGGTATATAAATACACAGTTCTGTTCAAATGTATCAGTGCTTGTGTACAGAAACTCCAAAGCATCTTGACTTTTTCCAGTGTTTGCAACTAAACCCTCTTCCACAGGATTTAAAGTTTTTGGCAAGTCTCTATTTGCATTTCTGGCAATTCTGGGTTTAACTTGCTGGCTGAAGAAGACAGATTTTTAATCCTGTTCAGGAATAACAAGAATAGAGCAAACAACTGCCTCTGTGTGCTAGTAAATGTTCAATTTTTAAAATATATTTCAGATCACACTGTTCCCTGTAATGCTGTGTAATCAAACCCAATTGTGGAACTGTAGCTGTGCATAAAATATCTGGCTTGCTGCAAGCTGGACCTAAGATCTGATAGCACATTTTTGGGAATGTTATTAAGTAGGAAGAAGACATTTTTAGCTTAGAATTAATGTGTCATTGTGCACACAGGATTGCTGAAGCACAGGAAGACATTGAAAAGTTATAGCTGAACCTTGATTAGGCAGGTTGTGATGTGAGCGATGTCCTCACAGCTTGCTGGCAGACTAACGTGGTGCCTTATTGTTCCATTCTGATGCACGCATGCCTACATATGTAATTTATCAGTCATTGATCAAAATGGAAGAGAGACATAAAATCAGTGGCATTTAAGGTTTTTTCTCCTACATGAGACGTTTGAAAAGAAATCTGTGCTATCTGTCTCTGTCGGAGCCCTGTGTACAAAAGACTGATTTAGGCAGCATATTGCTGTTTCCGAAGCAGCTCCAGTCTCTTTCTTCATGGCATGTTTATTGCAAGTTTTACAATAGATCTGAATTACATTTTGATTTTCACAACAAAGGATGTAATGAAGACATCAATTTCAGAGTTTGTTATTTGTATTCATCTTGGAAGCAAGTTTTGCAGGGTTAGATTGAGTTAGTCACAACCGTATTTACACAGAAGTCTCTTGTTCATGGCTGATTTTATGTTCAGAAATCAATCATAGCTATGAGAAGGGGAGATGAGTCCTAAGCTGCACTAATATGCCAAATGGGTGCACAAACCGCAAATTAAAGGCATAAAAAATATGCCCTGGGCTACCACGCTTTCCCTGATTTCATATTGTCTCATTCCCCATCCACTTTGCTTCACAGGACCTGAAGTGTTATGGCATTGCACTGGGGAAGGCAGGCAGAAAATGGCACAACGCTCTGCTGGGATAGTTTTATGTGCATAGCGGCATGTGGCACCATCACTGGTGTATATGATTAAACTTAAATGCCTTGGTATTTTTCTGGGATAGTAATACTGACATCCTAGTCTGTTTGGGGTTATGAAAATGCACAAGCTGTTTTCCTGGCTGGAAAAAAAAAAAAAGTTTTCCTTCTGGACATAAGGGTGCAGAAATTGCCATCTCCAGTTTTGCAGTGTAATCCACAGTGGGTAGCAGTGCTTGGAACATAACCTTTCCTGTACCATTTTTTTTTTACACAATTGGTAAAGGTAGAAGTTAGGAAATGAAAGATGAGGGCTCTCTCTTTTTCACACTTTGCTTCTAACAGTAAGGAGTTGTTGCAGTCTGCAGGGGATGGTTAATCATGTTTAGTCCCAACAGAAGTTGTTAGTTTCCTAAATAAACTAAACTGTCTTGGGACCACTCACCTAAGTAACCCATCAAAATAGAGCAGAAGAAAGAAAACCCTGTGGGAATTAGTGCAGCATCTTCCTTGGATCATAGTAAGGCAGAGAAAGATGTATGCTGTGGCCCAGGGAAGTAGTGGATTTTCCAAGCCCAGGACAATTTGTAAGGTTCCGTTTCTGTGCAGTCTCATGGGGCACCTACTCTCTTCTTTTTTCCACTTTCCAACCAGTGTGGAAAGGGAAAAGGATTCTGGTGGAAGTGGTGCAGCTGCGGGCTCTTGGCCTCTCCTGTGGGTGGGAGATCCCACAGGAGAGGCTGTGGAGGTGTGGGGAAGGCAGCACAGTTGAGGTGCTTCCAAATCGGCTGATCCACGCTTTGTGCTCAGTGGTACCAGCGAGGAAGGCTTTAGGGCTCTCTGCAGATTTCAGGGCAGAGACCTGAAGATCTAAAACTGGATCTTCCGTGACTCTCTGTACAAGTGGTCTGGGTAAAACGACAAATGACAGAAGGCCTACTGAAAGCAGTGCAACAAGTGTTGGATTTATTGGGCTTTAACTGGGTGTATCCAGCTGGAACTCGCTAGCTGCTCCCTCCATCCCCCCCAGCATGTTTAAGTCATTCATGTGTTTCAGAGGTTTTTCCAACAACATTTTTCCTGAAGTGCTGTCAATGCATTCTGCGTTTATTTATTTATTTATTTTTCAGTAGCCTCCCTCAGTAAACTGAAGTCTAGTAATTGTTGCTGCATAAATTGCCAGGAAGCATGGTTGTAGCATTAAGTGACACCTGAAATGTTAATTTATTGGGATACTGGCAACTCTGCATATTTTCCAAATCAAATTAAATCACAAATCTGTTGCATATTGGAAGAAATTCCAAGAACAGCATTAAAATAATTAAGGGTCTGGGGAGATTGACTTGACACATGGGGAAGATTTAAGCAGAAAACTCCATTGTTAGCTGCATAATGATGATGAGTGTACAAAAAGTAGGAATTGTGGTAACAATAATGCTAACTAATAATTTCTTAGGGGGTGTCAGTAATGAAGGGGAAGGGGTGGAGGAAAGGTTTGCACCACTGTGGATCAGTGATATGTACCGTTCCAGTTAGTTTTTATCTCTGACCCACATATTACACTCTTAAATAATATTATGGGATGTTCTGGAAACAAAGACAGCTGGTCATAATACATAGACAAGGGATTGTCGTGTTTAGCCTGCTTGGTGCTCATGCATGTGATGCTATCTCATCTGTCTCCGTGCTTTCTTCCCCTCATGCAGCCATTATTGTTTCCTCACTCCATTTTTCTCACTGGCCACCCTGTTGTGATTTGTTTTACGTTTGGTTTGCCCCCAGTAATCAAACCTGTGTCCCTCCTAAGCCTTCCTAAGATTTAGTTCCATTCATGTAGATAGCTGAAAACCATTCATCTGCCAGGTTTTCAGCTGATGCCAGCAGATAATCTTTTGACATTCTAGGGCAAGGTAGTATTTTAGGTCACTACAAATGTTTTTTACCCATAGTTGTGTTTCATTTGTAAGATCAGTAGGGTGACAGTCCTTGCTGCTCCTAGAGATTGACCCTACCAGCCTTGGTGAGAGAGAGAACTTGCAAAGGCTATTCTGGTGATGTCTCCACTTAAGAAAGATACCTGCTGGCTTGGTATTTTGCTAAGCACTGATACATGGTGTTTTTGAGTGTGTATGTTTGAAGAAACATCTCTGGAATTCTCCTTTCTCCATGCTAGATCTGGGTCAGAGGATTATGGGCAAATAAGGTTCTTCAGCAAATGGAAGATGATTTCTTTTAGAACTGCTATATTTCTTCCACTGCTTTTGAACATGAAGTATTAAAAATGCAGTCCTCAGCAGAAATTGGAGTTACCTTTCGAGGTTTATCTTCTGCCAATCTTTTGAAGTCTCTGTATTAGTCTTGTACATCTCATACAAAATCTGCTTTACATGCATCAGTGCTCAATTTTCTACTATCCTGTCAGCCAGGATATGTGCAGATCTGTTTGTCTGTTTTTTATTGTTGTTGTTGATGATAAAGCCAAAGATGGGGTCCTGCCTCTTTTTTCTTCATTAATGTTTTGTCTACAGTGTAAATCTTCTGAGAATACTTGTGAGAAAACTGAGACAGGGTCTTTACTATGCTAATGGTCTCCATGTTATTCCCTGAGAGCAGATGCTCAACTGCTAAAACCAACAGAGACCTGTGATTTGGCTGAAATAGCACCAGTCAAATACTGTTTATGATTCAAAGCTATCAGAGGTTTTGTTGGCTGCCTGCTTGTTCCCCTCTTATTCTCACTAAATACAGCTGTTTATTAGGGGGGAATGCAGTCACAATTTTTTTTTTTTTTATTACCTTGGTACTCTGACACCCTTCAGATAAATGATTCTGCTTGACATCTAGAAACTGAAGTTCATAAAGCTGCATCTGCTGTGGGTTTCCGTGCAGATTTCATTGGTTTATTTTTGACTTGTAAATACATCAATTGTTTGGGACATAAACAGTGAGGGAAGACACATCTTTTCCAATATTGTACAACAGAAGCAATGCTTAATGGCAGAGATACTTGAGAAAAACCTCTGTTGGACTGCCCAAACTTTTCTTCTACATTCTCAGGAAAAGTTTCAGGTAGAGTGAAGTATGAGCATTTCACAGTATCATGCATTTTTAGTTATTTTTGTTCTAACTGTACATTTCAGTTCCACAAATGAGTTCTGAGAAACTGAAAGAGAATGTCTCTCCTTAGTTGCAATGGAAAATGAAATCTAGCTTACGTGTGAGGAATGTGGGCTATGTTTTAGCACCTGCAACCCCCTTTCTTCTAAGATTCATGTAATTGCCTGGGATGAAAACTACTAGAGGACTGATGTAATCCAAGCTCAAATTAACTCATCCAGCTTCTGTGTTTAAAGCTGCACACTCATCCTTAGTTAATTAGTGGTATAAAAATGACCTACTTTTCCAGACACATAAGAGCATCCACAAGTCATTGAAGAGATAATAAGAGTTGATAGTGCTTAGTACATTGGTAAATGAGGCCACATTTTAATAAGTGACTAAATATGGCTACAAGATGCAACTTTATTCAACACTGCTGCAAACCCTTCACTGCTGCGAAGAATTTTAAAAATGTCTATGATCTCAGATCAGTCATATGGTGTACCAACTTCGTTATTTGAAAATATAGTATTATGAAGTATTATGACAATAAAAGCTGTTTTTTGCTGTTTTTTCCTTCACTGTGATGAGATCAGCAACATTTCAAGTTTTCCTTAAGTTCTCCAGCATGTACAACTGCTGAACTCGTTGACTCTTCTTGAATAAAGGCTAAGAATAATTGTACAGTATGATGCAAGGGATAGAGAAATAAAGAAGCACACAGTGCCTTATTGTAACATCACTGTAGTGACATTCAATGGCTTGCATAAGGAAATGTTTTAGTCACCAAACCACCAGAGAAAATATAATGAGGAGGTATGGATTTATAATGATGTGGGCAAGATGGACCATCTGTCTTTTCCATTTCTGATTTTGGTGATTCTCCCCCAAGTTATATTAAAAGTAGCATGGACAAACATGCATTTTGAGACGGTGTAATCCCAAACTCTCTACAGTGACGGTGTCTAGCTATACCGTCATGGCTGCTGTTAGCAATAAACACTCTAGAAGTCAGCTCATATGCACAGAGCATTTTCAGCTCAAAACTCATTTGCCTCTGATTCCTTTACTTGGTACAGTTTCCATTCTGATTTACGGTACACCAGCCTACAAGAATCCTCAGGCTCTCAGTCCTCTTTCAGGATAAATTCTCTCCTGTGTTGTACAATATCCGCTTTCTAGTTGTAAGATAATTCACAAACCTAATAGAGGAGTGATCATTCAGACTGAGCTTGTTGCTATGCTACTGCATTACTTAGATAACAACACAAGTCATTTTTTTATATCTGCTGTATCTTATACAGAGAATATTAGGCTTTACTTGGATTGGATCAAGTTATCATTGACAACTTAGTTTAGAGGCTGTTTTAATTTGAAACCAGACTTTTTTTCTTTTAAGGGTCTCTTCAGGTCTCATTTCCTCCTTGGTTACTGACCTAGTTCATAGCAACTGTTCATCTGGCTAAGCAATTAGAGCAGGATTGATTTCTCAGCTGATCAAAACCCAACACATTTTAAAGGGTCTTTGGTAGAACAAAATTTAAGTCAATAGAAAAGAAAATGTATTCAATTGACAAATAAAGGAATGTGTGATCTTCAATACTGGACGATTAATTCTTTTACAGAAATTATTCATCATGATCACAAACTGTGAAAGATAGACTGCAAAGATAAGGAAACTAGGTAGACAGTTTCTTTGAAGTTGCAAAGATCTTTCTGGCTCAGGAGATGGGAATCCGATGCTGTTTCATTGAGAGAGTCAGAAGTGAAGAGAGTTGGATGGCTCACATTTACTGTGTCTGAGCCAGCTGGTGACTGGCTCATGCCAGGGGAGCTTAGCCTGATCTCAGAGGAACTCTAGCTGAGGCCAGGGAGGGACAGGAGCAAGAAAGCTTTTAAAAAGGAGCAGTGGAGTTATTTAAGCTATTTATTTATGTTGTAGTCATACACATTCAACACATTCACAGTCAAAATCTATATAGCCATATATAGATAGATAGATAGATAGATATAGTCAGCGATTCCTGAAACAACTTGTGCCCTTTTTTTCCATGAAATTTTCAAGTTGAGCCTGCTCTATGCTAAATGGCAATTTCCTTTAATATTATCAGTCAACTCAGAAAGTTACTGTGACTTGGTATTTGTCATCATCTGATACAAATCCTGCCTAGGTCTCTTGGATACTTTTTTATCAATAATATTTACTGGCGTCAGTCTTTCAGACTGATGACTTTTGACTTACAAGAATAGATCTATCTAGTTTGCTGCATCAAACTGCTTCTTCAAATTAGCAGCCAAAAGAATTCGGATGCAGCCTTGTAGGTTACAATCCTCTATTCCAGCCACATGCTTGAGGAGTGGCCTCACTTAACTGTGTGGTACAAACCTTTCAACCACAGCATGAACTTCTTACTTGCTAGTCCTTCTTTGCACACAGTTTTTGCTTGAAATGCACCCTGAAATGTCTTGATGCACAAGGTAAACATATTGGGCTTATTCACTTCATTGACTCATCTGGTGCTGGTGTGCCTCTGTGTAATCCCAAAGAAAGGCCTATATTTTAATTTCTGCTTGTTACTTCTGACCCACGTGGAAATTTGCCGCCAGGCTGTGACTGCTCCTGAACAAATTCATATCATGAAAGCTAAATTGGTGCTTTTTCTAGTCTTCTTTTTGTAACTAAAACTAATTTCAGTTCCAGAATCTTCTCTGTGTTTGCCATTTCACCTGAATGAATGGAAAAAAGAGGTAATGGCAGAACCTCCCTGCAGCAGTCAGAAAGAATAGGTCAACAAGAAGGATCGAAGAGTATCTTCTGAGAAAATACATTGGGCTCCATTCTTAGGCTTTTGCTCTGGTGATTCCCTGAGAAAGGCTGGCCAAATCATCACCACTGATTTGAAAAGTCACGCTGATACAAAAGGGAGCATCACCATTTACTCTGTGCTCCAGTATAACATAATGTTGAAGTACTTGGGTGAAATTCTCTTTTGCTAGTAAAGATACATACAGTGAGGGAGAGTATTTAAAATGATGTGTCCACAGAAGATGCTCGATATTTTTCCTGAAGGCATTCTCAATATACAGAACTATTCTGTTTTGTTCATTTTATTTTGTATATTTGTGTTTTTTGAAAATACTAGTTTTGAAGCATCTTCAAGTTTGAACAAGAAAAGTTTAAACAAGAAATGTTAGTCAACTTTCCTGAAATCAATGCTCCCTACAATTTATGTTTGATGTGAAAAATTGATGCTTTTCTCCATCAAGTCAGTGAAAAATTTGAAAATCTTGATGTTTTTCTTGAGAACGGAGAGCTCTGCCAACAAGCTTGGCAATAAAATAGGAGGCTATTCTACCTAAAGGGTTTGTAGGAGTTTTTGTAGGAGTTTTTCTTTATTTTTCTGACAAGCATCCAAACCATCTTACAGAGACTGCATCTGTCTCGTACTGTCCCTACATGCTATAATCTTTACACGTCTTCGTAAGTATATGCTTCGGAGAACCAAAACAAAGAATTGTATCTATTCTATATAATAGAATTGAAAGAACTCTTCTCAAAGAAAAGAACTCTCTCTCAAAGAAACTCTTGCTCTCAGCTAATTTGATTAGTCTGTAACTCACACTGTTTTAAGTCTGAAGACACTAATGTCTTCTCTAGGTACTCTTTAAAATTGCTATGGAAAGGCAGTGAGAATTACGTACCTTAATATTTCATCATTTTTTTAAATCTTACGTTTTTCTTCATGAATGAGAGATTTAAAAAAAAAATATTAATATACTTATTTGCATTTTATTCCTTCATTTTGTTTACATGTTTCAGCATGTTTCCCTTCCAACATATTAATAATAGAAGTGACTACTTGATTTAAATGAGAAACGGTATTTCATTACAAATGGTTATTTTCTAATGCAAAATAATGTTAAAGTGGTGGACTGCTTAATCATGCAATAAATGATGAATTTATACTATCCCAAATATCTGTCTTGGCAGATATTGGAACTAATTTGTAAATACCTACTAAGTTAATGTCCAAATCACATAGAAATGGAGATTTGGACTGGACTGACAAAGATAAGCAGCTCTGAGTCACATAGACCAATCATCAGGGAAAATACATTGTTAGCAACAGTAATTACAGCAGGTAATTGTGTCATTTACCCTGTTACAGACCACTAAATGTCATGAGTTTGGAACACAGCAGCTGTCACACAGTGTTAACTTTGATGTTCAGGGTTTGGAAAATTATAGAACCTTTCAATGACAGTGCATTAAAAAAAAAAAAGAAGATAAAGGCTTCACACTTTTCAAAGTGGACGTAAAATGGTCAGTTCATCTTAAGATAAGAGGACTGATTTCTGGAAAGGTGGGAGTCCATCAAGAATAATTTCTTTTCATCATTTATCTGTGTTTTTAATAAGTTTGGAATGTGTACATGTTTAGTAAGACTTGATTACTTTTTTCCTAGCTCTTTAGAAGGTGGAAATGGATATAGAATTCAACTTAACTTCTGTATATATCATCTTATTGTTTGGGAAGTAAGTAGAGGATGTGGTTGATTTTCATCTGTACAGTTACTCCTGTCTGACAGGAGTAGCTGAGGTGAACTATTAACTTAGTTCACCTTCCACAGAGTGAACTTCATGTTATTTTGAAGTCCTCCACACAGTATCTCAACTTAAATTATAATATCTTCAAACAGGGGGTGTGTGAAGGAGGTAGGTTTACAAAGGTGAGCTCATCCTGGCAGCTCAGGATGTAGTATTGAGGAAATGGAATATCTGGTCAGGGCTTGCTTTACTGTATGTATTAATCCCCAAGTGCTTTTCTTTCCAGGAAAGGCATCTTAGGTGTGGTGGCTGTGATGGATGTGTTTGCTATACTGTTTTGGTGCACCTACATAAACTGTCAAGGAGGATCTGCCCTAGGGAAGTTCACAACCATCACTAGAAACAGTATCAGGAATGGCCTAGAATCAAAGTGTCAGTATCATTCTGCTTTGCCACCACTTCAGCGTATGTTTGTCCTCATTTTCAAGTAGAGAACTATTTTTCCAATTAGGTGAGCAGCACTGAAGGAAGACCTATTCCCCATTGAGCTCAACCACTACGGTTCCCTAAGCAAAAATAGTACTGTCCTGTTTGACATCCAGTGAGTCATCTGAATGCCTGTGCCACAGCACCTCCAGGGAAATAAGGTGGACTATCTCATGCATTGACCACTCTACCTGCTGCTTAAAAGGACTGAAAAACCATTTGTTTCCCAATTTTATGGTTATATAAGTTGATCCAGAACAAAAGATCAGGATCAAAGCAACAGCAGCATTTCTTCTAGCACTGTATTGCTTTCCATTTTCTTCACCTGCCAAGCACTGTCCATGATAAAAGTAGTGTAGGTTGTTACTGTAATTTCCCAAGAAACCCCTGGAAAATGAGTTGACGAACTCTGGACATGATGATATCCCAAAAAGAATGGAAAAGGGACACAACCTGTCTCCAGAGAGCTCTGACTACATTTTTAGTTCACGAGTCCAACACCGAATGGTACTTGATTCCTTAGATACCTTTCTGCTGTCCCATTGCATATCCATCCTTCTGTTATCTCCATGCCGACAAAAAACAGTGTTGCTCAGAAGTGTTTTGTGGGGCCCTTTGGTTATGTAGATGATCTGCATATTGTTACTAGCGAAATCCAAGAGCAGACAGGAAGTTATGAGCTTCAGCAGCGAGTCTGAGGGACACTTCTCTGCTTTATTTGTACAACAGAAATATGTGTAGCATGGAGGCCAAGTGTCCAATAAAAGTATCTTTTTCTGGTGTCAGACTTGTATAACATGGAGCCGTTAAGAAAGGAAACAGTAAACTAAAAGGGTTAGCATTAGGGTAGGAAGTAAGATAAACTTTTCACTTGGCTGAGGTAATTGCAATAGGATACTTACAGCTCTAGTCTGGCAATTCTACTAGCAATAAAATATGGAAGTGTACTGTAGATGCAGAATTTGCTATCATTGTCACTTTTGACAGCATAATAGAAGATTTTGAAAGCATCAGTTTATTCTAAGTACCTAGGATGCTTAGTGTACAATACAAGTTGGAATTTGAAAAGGTTTATGTTGGAAAAGATAATGCATCTAGCAAGATTAAAATAAATAAAAAATAAAAGAACGTATGGAGAAACATCTCATGAAATGAGACATGAAATATCTTTTGAAACACAGAAACCTTATTTTAAAATGTCAGTGATAAAAGAGGCAAGATATTAAAAGATCAGTTTGAATTACAGCAAAAAAGAAGCAGCTGACAAGGTCAAAGACCTTATGTCTAGACTGAAATCTTTTAAGGTGAGATTTTCAAAATTATTTTGCATTTTCATTACAGTTTTGCCATTAAAATCAGTGGGAGTTACAGATTTTCCTTTAGGGGAAAAAGGCTTATGCTAAGTTATTTAGAAAATCCTTCCCTTAAAGTTTTCAGTTCAAGAAGGAATATACAATGTGGCAGAGATGGAGGAAGCTGGAGATAAATTAAAGCTTACTTTACTTTAGCTGTCATACCAAATATTCTTCGATATATTTCCTTTGCCTAACTGTTCGAAATGTGTAAAAATTCACAGACAGCTATGTGAAGTAATACTGACTAATCATACAATAGAACCCTCTGTGAGAAGAGTGTGAGTATTTTGCAAAAACACATTTTGTTCCACAAAACTGGAAATCATTATTATAATACAGGATGAATAATCTTAACCGGTTTTAAAAAAGTTGAAATAATTTGTTAAAATGAGATGGGGAAAGATGGAGGGGATAATATTAGTCCTGGAAAGATGTATTTTAGCATCAAATTGCCCATTGTGGCAGGGACTGAAAACGACTTTGTTCTCCCTGAGTTCCAGGAGATCTCAGCACTGGCTACATGATGAATAGATATCACAGGAAGGAAGGGATGGGTCAACATACAACCTGCCTGCTGGGCTTCTCAAGTTAAGTCTTGGGAGACGGTATACTCTGATTAGAGCCATAAAATACATTACTGGAGTTAACACTAGCAGACAGTTTGAAGGGACTTACAGCTAAGAGTTCTACATTTCTTCAGTCTAGAAGAAAGTCCAGAACATGAAATACAAAACAAAACAAACAAACGAACAAAAAAGAAAACAAAAAAAATGTCCAAAGAGATTTTGTACATAGAATGATTGCATAATGTTTTGAAAGGAAGTTGAAGTCTTTAAATCCAAGTAACAGTAAGAAAAAACATAGAAACATACATGCCTCTTGCAGGCTTTGATGTGTGAAATAGTTTTCTTTAGATGAGCTGTGAAATAATACATAAAATTGAAAATCTTCTGAAACTATGTTTTCAAAACACAAGTGATTGGAAGTGGGAGATGTTTTAGAGGTGGATTTCATTATTACATTCAGTGTCAGAATTTCTCTTTTTGTGAAACATATTATGCCAGTTAAGACCCATAAAGAGAATATCAAGGTATTTAAAGAGGAAATTAGCTAATTACATAGTCAAAGCAGTGTGTAAGACAAGTTTGACATCATGGTATAGTTTAGCTAATCCTTCAGATTGTGATAAGCATTCAACGTAAGCTTAAGCAGATTTCTTCTGGTGGTCTCAGCTAGCTACGTATTGTCATTTTTAAATGCTTCTTATGATCTCCTTTTTTGTGTGTGACACCCATAAAGTCCTTGGAACAAAATCTCAATCAGGTAATCATCAGTTTTGCGATCTTTGATGCAGAACCATTTTAAGGTAAACCAGTGTCCAACAATCCCAGTTTCATTGAATTGATGGATCTGGCTGAGCTTAACTGAAATAGGTCAGGCTGCACACATGAAACACCAAAGTACCAGCTCAGTCCCTGCCTGTCTCTGGTCTCCTCCATGCCACAACCACTTCAGAGCTTTCTGCAAAGCACTCCTAACCTCACAGAAAGATGCAAGGAGAGTGGGTCTGTGCCTTCTCTTGTTCAAGTGTTTTTCAGCTGCTTTTAACCCTGAGTCAGTAACAGCCAATAATATAGGTTCCCCTTTATAGCATACATACAATGCAGTCCTGGAGCCTTTTTTGTAAAGGACATGAAAAGGATCACTGGATTTTGACTGTACCCTCAGTTTCTTCCTAAGATTTTGTCACAGTTTTCTTGATTTCCCTTTTTTATCATCTTAAGACCAAATATAGAATAAGTAAATAAATTAATATGTAAAAGAGAGAAGTAGACATCTGGATGAGATGATGGCAGCTGTTCTCCCCGAAGAACAACAATGGGCTAAGTAATTACAGACAGAAGCAGCATTTCAGAAAGCAAGATCGTCTCTAAACAGACCTTGAAAATAGAACATGCTATCCTACAGCTATTTTTATTATCAATATCATTAAGATATAAAAAAATAGGAAAATTCTAGACATAGATTTACAAAAAAAGAGTTGTTTATGCCTGCACTGAAGAAAGAAAATGAAGACCAGGAGAGGGGTGAATATTTGGGAGTGGATGAATGTGAAAATCAATGAAGTAACAAGATTAGCAATGAATTGACTACTGTGGGGAGACATGGATTTTCATATCCCCAGCTTGAACAAAGGACAGCTGCTGGTGGTCATTAATTAATGATTAATGACTTCAGTGTTAACTAAAGGTAAAGAATATGATGGTAACTGTGAGTGATTAAAGCTTGGGTTCCATTTTGTATTTGAATTAGGGAATGCCCATAGAAAAATGAATTGGGGAATATTAGAGTTGGGTAATATCAATATAAAAATGTGACTTAAGTATATGGAAATCGTAGCATAATCATTAATAATTTTAAGCTATTTGCTCATTGAAAACACTGTGCATACACTAAGACAAGTAACCCTACTAATTAGAGCTTAAACTGTCTAATATGAAGTCTTTGAAGAAATTAACCATCTGCCATTTCTCTAATGATCCTAATGGAATACGTCTTCCAAACTGCCTATATAATTAATACTGATTTTTGTCTTGTACATTAATTATATGAGGAAAAAAGCGTGTAATTAAGATAAACTGTAAGTGGGCATTTAAGTGTGTTGGGTACTGATAATTCAAGTGACGCATCTGTTGTCACTTCCACTGCCACATCCAATCGTCAGCTGATCACCACAGTTCTATAGATTTGTACTGAATCAATGCAAAGGAGACAGGTGACAAAAAGTAATTTGAGTTCCAGAATTCAGAGGCAGCGTGAGGAGAAAATACTTAAAATGTTCTGTTTATTTAAAATCTTTTAACTTAATCCACAAGCTCCTCACTCAAAAATGGATATCTGTTGCATGGTGTTACGAGATTACAGATGGAGAAGTGTATTTTATTTATATATTTGGGAACTTCTATGAATTTCTATGCCTCAAGTGGTTCTTTTCCAATGCTGGTAATGAATGGTTTGGGAAAACTGACAACATTATATTCTTTACCCACAAGTATGAGATACAACTCAGTCATAATTCCTTTCTGCTGTTGGACTGGATTCTATTTTTTTGCATAGATGCTTGCAGAATTTGGATGCACAGGACAAGTATTGGGAAGTTGCAGTATGCAAGTGGGAAATGCTTTACAGATTTTTTCATGTAATTGTGAAATGCACAGTAGGAAGGATGGGCTGATGTCGTTCAGCACTAGGAAAATAAAAGGAGGAGGAGATGGGTGGCACACCTCATGGACAGCATGTTAACTTCTACTAAGTTCTACAAGAATCTCTCCACAGATAATAAAAGCGGTAGGACAGATCCCCAGCTGCCATTGCACTGTCATATGTCATACAATCCAGTGGGTCTGTATCAGTTTATGCCAGCACTGCATCTCCTGAGGATGCAGTACTAAATCCTTTGTATCCCTCTGAAGTAACGTCTTTGTCCAGAAAACCACATGAATTGTTTTGGAGTAGTACAAATGTAAAGTAAAATTAATCACTTTCTGGGCATATACGTATGTGTGTGTGTGTGTGTACACAACTAATTTGTTGCACATCCAGATGCATGTAAGTGAATTACTTACATCATCGCATAATTTTTGTATCCCTTTAAGTCATCTGTGTCATAATGGTCATTCTGAGTTTTTAAATGAACAGTCATATTCACTTGTTCTTACTATTGTTTTTCATGTAGAGCAGTAGCACATTTTGGAGGTGAAACTTTTTGTATCTAGAAAGAGATAGTTCTAGACATAATTTACATAATATAAATACATTGTTTTAAACTTCAGTTGGTTCTCAGAACAGAGATTTTATTAATTTTAACACTGTTGAGCAGAGAGTCCTGGAAAAACTGGATTTTCGATCTATTAGATAATATAGCTTTAGAGGTAATCACTGAGACTAGTGCATTTGGTCTTTATAGAAAGTTTATGCAAATGTAGGTGTGCTAATGCTTAAAATCTCTCTCCAAAAGCAATTTTTATTTCCTTGCCACTGTACTACAGTTATATTGGCCCATCCTCATCATCATTATGGTGTGCAGTAAAATAAGTATGGACATTTGTTAAATGTGTGTCACATTATTTCCTAAGTCACTTGAAATGAATGACCTCACTGTTGCTTCTTGAAGCATCAGAAATATATTTGGGCACTACTGACATTTCTAAATAATGCAAATGATGTTCCTACTCTGTTTCTTGAAGTTTAAAAATTGGAAGAAGTCATATTCACAGTTCTCTTTAAATCGTTCTTTTATGAATTGCTTTTTTGCTTCTTTATAATGCACAGCCCAATCTACTTCTCCAGTTCCTAGATTGGTATGTAAGATTGCTGAGCTCATTCTGTGTCCTCTCTATTTAAGATGACTTTCTGAATGTTTCAGCAAAATAAGAAGACAAAGTGATAAATATGAATTAATGAAAAATTATCAACCACCTTTTTTAATGAGAATCAAGTATTTCTATCTTTAATAAAGCTGGATAGCCATTCCTTGTCATTAATAGAGAGTTCTGGAAAAAGCTCTTTCTGATGGTCTTCTCAACATTTCTGTGGATGGTATGCCATACATTAGAAGAGTGAATGTTGTAAGGTACTTTATGTGCAGGACTTTTTCCCCTCTGTATTTTAACCATTTATTCTCAGTCCGCATCAGAGCCAGCCATGCAGTGCAGACCGATTGGTCTGTGTGGTGCCACTCAATATGGAGGGAATATGAAGAAGTATGGAAGGAATATGAAGTACTATGTTTAAATGGTTTTAACAGTGTCATTGAACCCAAGCTTAGATGGGGCAGGGTAACCAATCTAGGTGGAAGGTAAAACATCCCAATTCTTTTTTGATGATAGTTTCTATTCCTATCATTTTAAAATGTCTGTGTCTGTACTTATAATTCTGTGGCTGTTTGCTGGCCCTCTTCCTGCCCCATCAGCAGACATCCTCCACAAGTTTCCTTACAGGAGGATATGAAACACTGAAGTTTCTCACAGCAAGTGGTGGAAACCAAGAATATTATCTTTGAATCCAGGCTCAGTTACTTAGCTGATAGAGAGTTAATTTTTATTTTTAAAAAAGTCCATCTTAAAAGACTCATTAGGTTTTCTTAGCCCAGAGAGTAAATGTTTGGAGCATACATTCAAAGATGACAGTTATCTTTTTTTCTACAGAGGCCATACACCTGTGCATATGGTCTTAGAGGCTCAGGTACTGCAAGGTGGAGTCATCCATATGGTTAACACCTGGCTGTGCTGGATCACCACCAGCAAGCTTGCTTGGCATGAGTCCCTCGTGGACTTTCAGAGCTGTTCTGGGCTTAAAGCTGCTCCCCTTGGTGTCAGTCTGTCCTCAGCTGCTTTTCTCTAATATACTCTTATCCATAGGGAAGAGCTGCTATGCATGCTGGGGATGCCGCTGCAGCCCCAAGGCATGAGGCGGATGGTGGCATTTCTCATTGAGCATGATACCTAATTTGCCAAATGTGGTGATTTGAGCTGAGTTTACCAGTGTGATGTATATACCCCCACCTCCCCCCTGAGATCCCAGAATAATGGCTTTGCAAGATATTTTGGCCTGCTGAGTGCATAATGTTTCTTACATTTCCATAGCTGTTTTCCTTTCATATGTTTCACAAAGCCTTTACAAATGAGAAAACAGTATACATTTAATATTTAAATGGCATATCATATATAAATAATATCATGATATTAACACAAAGAAAGCCAGAATATGATTACAGTACAGATAAGACTTTTAACCTCATTTGCATGAATGTGTCATTCTTTTATTTTATGACCTGATCTAATATAAATACTACTTCAGCCATCATGAGAGATTTCACTGTGGCAGGAGTTTGGAGTCAAAAATTGTAACTAGATTTTGAGGGGCCTGATCATTTGTGAATGATAACAAAGTAATTGAATCTCATGCTTCAGAGCAGAGGCCTGCAGCCTCAGCTTGGCTGCATCCAGTGGAGGGCTCGGCCCAGTGAGTGATGAGGGCTGATGAGAGAGCTGGTGATCACAGGAGGTGTGCAAGTCCCTGTCTGGAAGAGGGACATCGGGATGGTGTTATAAAAAAAGCAAAAAAACCTACCCCCAAATAAAACCAACTAAGGAATCCTGTGTTTAAAATTGATTATTTACATTTTGGTGATTTTTCCCCTTTTAAACAATGGGTACTTGTTTTGCTACAGGACACTTTACATCTACTGATAGATTAGAGATGTGCCATTCTGCCAGTTTTATACTCCTATCGTTTATAGCCAGTACTGAATAGCAAGTTGAATACTTCCATAGTGATTTGCAAGTGTTAACAAATTCATTTTCCTGACAGCCCTGTGGGGAATGCACAGACTTCAGTTCTTTATAATCTTCAGAAGATTCAGAGCAGTGTGACATAGCCAAGACTAGGGAAGAAAGAGCATCTAGTTTCAGATTTAAGACTTGTGTCATAGCCAGAACTGCCATAAGCTGCACTGATAAAATTTGTTAAAATGTGGACAGCATGATGGCTGTGAAAACCTCATATGCAGATTAGTCCTTGTGTGTTGATTCAAATTATGTAGTTTTGTGTCCCCCAAACAGTCCATTTTCCTGAAATTAAAATTTCAGGTAGTCTGAAATTACTTATGTTTAGATAAATACTGTTGATTTAAAGGAAATACAAGGAGTATTTTCAGAAGATGGAAGCATTTCATTCATGATCCTTACAGACTAAGATACTGTGTGTTGAATATACCCAAGCAATTCTTGTGACGTTTGGAAAAGACACTTCAAAGCATCTTGTTTTGAAACGGCATTTTCCATTTTTTAAAGAACCACAAACTAAAATATTAAAATGTTCACCAACAGAAACACTTACATCACACTTCTTTTGTCCCTTACTCTGGGGAGCAACGTGTCCTTTGTTTCCAGGTTACTTAGCTCTCCTAAATAGTGAGCAGTGTATGCACTGAAGTGAAGGAAAACAAGGGCTATATTTTGAAGTCCTGCCTTCTGCTAACTCTATTCTTTGCAGCTTGGAGCGTGTGACTTGCACCATTAGTCATCTTTCTGAAGGAAATCCTATGAATCCCACGTAGGATAAACCTGCGAGTATAAATTATGCAGTAGAACTAGTATATGGATCTTCATTATGTTAGCCGGTTCTTTGACAAATGTTTACAAGAACCCTGTAGCCCACGTGAAAAGTGCAGTGATAGTAGTTCCCCATTAATGGAAGTGGAGTTATGCTGTAACACAGTTCTCACATAGAAGTATGAGTTAAAAACATATAACCTGGTTATCCCATTGTTACATGTTGACATAGTCCAGTTATCGCTAACTACTACCGTGCTTCTCTCTTACTAAAAAGCTTCTGTGTATTTTAAAACTTCAAGAACATCCCATTCTTCTTTCATTTTTCAGAGCACGATGAGTGTGTAACGAACCAGCACAACTGTGATGAAAATGCACTATGTTTCAACACTGTGGGTGGGCACAACTGTGTCTGCAAGCTGGGCTACACAGGAAATGGGACCGTGTGTAAAGGTAAGTGGCTGAGAACCCAGGGTTTGGCATTCATTGAACTCAGTGAGATGTTTTGCCATGGCTAGTGCAAATCTGTTTGCGTGCCTTGAAGAAGACAGGCAAAATGTTAGGCAAGGCATTTAGGTCCTGCACCTGCTAGAAGATCTTCACAGGCAGGTGCACAGTGACTTCGCATATGACTGAGTTCATAGTGATTTGAGGATGATGCATAGATAAATAGCATGCTCTAAAATTTGGAGTAATTATTTTTCATTTGTCTCCAGCTAACGTGGTCAGATCTACACTGTTCACAAGTTATTGCTTACTATTTTGCTTGGATGAATGCTATTTGCTGTGCTGCTTCTTTTTATCATAAATGAGAAAGGCAGTAGGCATGTATGCACAAATCCTTTGCTACACATGAGGTGGTGGCCTGTTTTCCAGCATTCCCATTCACTGGTAAACATTAGAAGTTATATTACTACTCTTAGGGAGAAGACTTTGTGGAGATGCAATGCTGCTTTTACTTCTGTTGCATTTCATGTCAGAAGGGATGACACTTGCTCTTGGGCCCAAGTCCATGGGAGTCCTCAAACTCATAGCACAGGGTGGAGAAAATACCTGACAACAAAGGTAGTGCAGCCATAGGGAACTGGCTCAGATGTGAGAAGTGGTCTAACTGCAGCAGTAGCATACCCAGAGTGCCCGCTTCATCTGTGAGGTGTCAGAGTCCATGGAGCTCCAATTAACATTGATAATAACACATGGATTCATTCTGCTGCTGTGTTATCAAGGCCAAGCTCAGTGTTTCTTTAATAGCTAAGCCTGCTTATGATCCTAACACTAGTTTTTTCTTCACCTGAGCCACAGTTTAATTTTTCTAAATATTCATAACATAATGACCCATCTGTAAAACATCTTAGCATAGTCCACTCCCAACCAAAGATGTAGAAAGAGGGAGGGAGGTCAGCAAATGGCCCTTTTTAAGTTGAGTTCTCTCCCCTGGGAATGGGAAACCCAAGTTAGCCTGAGGAGGTTCAAACCGCAGCTGCTCCTCTCAGAAGTGTCCTCAGCCTGTGACCTCACAGGCGAAGGTCTGTCAGCGTACAAAAAGGTAATTGAGATTTCTTTGGGTCAAAGACAAGTTGCATAACCCTATAGCACTTGTGTTTCCTGGATAAGAGCTCTGAGCACAGATCTTACATTTCAGAGGGCATCTAGTCCCACTGTGGCAGAAATGTGCATCCCTTCCTTCTTTTTTCATATTAAAAAGACAGTATGCAGGAGAAGCCTTGGAGCCTATGTATCCCCATCTGCAAAGCATCCTTGTCTGCAGCCCCAGCTTTGGTGCAGGTGTCCTTCAGGCAGAGCTGGATGTGCTTCTTATCCCTGTTGGCTGTGACCTCCCTGCTTGGGGCCCTCTTGCACCAGCACTCCATACTGGGATATCAGCTAAAGGCTGAAGCCTCAGAACTGAGACCTGGAAAGCTCACATTCCTAATACCCATGTCTCAGGTGGGGCTTCAGACCCCATCCTGTGGCTGGTTACAGATGCACTTTTGAGTGTGCACTCAACTCTCATTTTCTGTTGTTTCATGTGAGTGGAGAATTGCTCATTCCATACTGCAGATCAGAGCAATTAAACAGCTGCTGTGTTGTATATCAAAACTAGTTGCATTTCTGTGCCTGCAGAGAGGTTTCTTTGGTGCATAACTATATATGGAGAATACTGAAATGCCTAAATATTCATAGCTATATCTGGAGAATGCTGAAATGCCTAAATATGTGAGCACAGCTTCTCAGATTGCAGTGTACCAACAAACAAACCCAGGAATTGTCTTCAAATTGTACATGGTAAATGTTTTTGAGTTTTTCAGAATCCCTGGAGGCAAATGACTATCTTTCAGTCTAATCTCTGAATGAAAGAAGAAGGTAGCCATCTGATTCAGTGCTCATTTTTGCCTGTTATGCTTGCGCCTTTATTTAGGATGCTGAGAACAGCGCTGCCCTAAGGAGTTTGTTCTTAAGGAAGGTGCTGCCCTTCACTGCTTCCTGGTCCATAGGAAGGAGTACATATGTGGGCTGTTGTCTTCAGTTGATTTGCTCTGATCTCCTGTAGCTTGTCAGCCCATCTGGCCAATGAGGCAGGAGGGCTATAAACCATCTTTAGTGACCTCTGTCCTTCAGAGAAGGCAGCCTCTGCGCTCAGTGCTGTGGGGATTGCGCTCTGTCTCAGTCTGCCAGGGCCCGGGAACACCTGTGTGGATACTGAGGGAAATTTTGTTAATTCTTGTGCTTTTACTGTTCCAGCATTTTGCAAAGATGGGTGCAGGAATGGAGGAGCCTGTATTGCTTCCAACGTGTGTGCCTGCCCGCAAGGCTTCACGGGCCCCAGCTGTGAAACTGGTAAGATTTTAATTGAATTATGGTGAAGGATATCCAAGAAGGATGCTAGAGGTAATCCAAGAAGAAAGGAGAGTTTCAAGCGTGTGCCCTAAAAGAGGAAGCTGCTGCTACAGTGTTACTCACTTTTCCTGTATGCCTCCCAAGTGAATACATTACAGGAGTTCTAATTAGAAACACATGGACTGCAAAAATGAGAACATGTATTAAGACATCTTGGGTTTTGATGTTTCATAATTAATAAGATTATTATAGACTTGCTTTTCACCTCAAATGGCCTTTAATAGCTCCTGTAAATGGCAGATAACCCAACATCTAGAAATGAATCCCAATAACTGATTACTTCTGTGCTGCAAACATGTGCCTAGTTCACTAGCCTGCCTTCTCTTGTAACCTTATGTGGAGACTTCTGCATTAACTCAGCATTTTTTACTCAGTGAAGGCAGATTTCAGTTTTCCTGCTGGTTTTCCCTTTTCTTGCAGGCATTCCTTTCTCTCCTTGCCGTCCCTGAGGATGGTCGTACAACAAAGCCTTGTTTTAGAGCTTTATTTTTTAAGTCTTGGATCTACTCAAATTACAGCAGCAGGCACTTTGCCCAGCAGAAAATGTACAGTGTTAATACTTAGCATCTCAAGTGCCTGTAAATAATTTGTCAAAGTTCAGATGAATAATTTCAGCACCTTTATTTATTGCTACGGAATTTTTAATGCATTCTAACAGTATGTGCCCTCAGGAGATAAAGGGAGAAAGCTCACTTAGATTAATTGGCTTCAATATGCCTAATAAAAGGGCAGTCTGCTGCCTATGATTGACTACTGTTGCCATTCTATATTGCCTTCAATAAATCTTCCAAGGAAAGGAAAGGAGGTCATTTGAGCAAGTATTGCTTTTGTCTGACTTGTAAACATGTCCAATTTAATGAAAAACACAGGCTGATCTGAATTCTGTATTATCTGGTCCATTTGAGAGGTGAGAAATGTGATTGTTTTCATTCTGCTGTAGTTTAAAGGATATTGCCACAGTGCACGAGAGGGGTGCTGTGTGAAAAGCAGTATTCTGGCTGTTGATCTATTTCTAGAAAAATGTCAAAATGGCAAGTTTTCGAGTATTTTTCACTGTTTCACAGACAATAAATAGTATGGTACAAGATACCAAGGTCTCTTCAATGGAACAGTGTTGCGTTTTTGCATGGAACAGTTTGTTTGCTAAGATAAGGCTGAAGTATTAAAACAATTACTTTGTTTTAGTAATATTTGCCTCATCTGTTCCATGCAGCATCCTGCTGTTATCATCTAAGCATAACATCTGTTGTTTCAAGGCCTAGATTCATCTTTTCCAGCTTTTATATCTACCTGAAGTGTGTAGACTACAAACCCCCTTTCTTCAGATCCTTTCTATAGTCAAAATTAATATCCACTATCAAATGGGAGATCTTCCTGGATTGTCTGAAATACCCCCTGAAAGTCCTATTTCTGTTCCCTTCTTTAGAGAAGAACTCAGGGACACTGTTCCCAAAACAGAAAGTTCTAATGCTGACTTAGAGTTAGTTTCAGGACCTTTAGACTCAAAGGCCCTTGCAGAGCAGCAAGGCTCTTGCCCTCATGGCTTTTCCTTTCATCAAGAAACTTGCAGGAGGGCAGCCAGTAGAGATGGACTGGGTCGGAATGCCTTTGTAAGCCTCCTACTATATTTTATGAATATCTGGTCTCAATATTTAACATAAGGTTATTATGCTAGTTTTGACCTGATACCTCTGAGCTAGTGATACTACTGCTATGATTTGGAGGCAGTTTGGCAGCCCCAAACCAGTTTTGTTGGTCACTTTTGCAAGAGACCATTCTGTCCTGGTGGAGGTCCATGAGATGTCTTACTTGTTGTTATTGGTGAAATAAATCATATTAGAGTTCATTCACAGGGGTACAAGTCTGGTCACCTCAGTTGGATTAATGTCCAAGAGTGGGATTAAAGTCACGCAGAGCTTTGAAACACATCCAGTCTGAAATACCTTCAGAGTGACAAATGGAAAAGAGTTTGTGTTCATTCTGAGATGGCACTGTTAGAAACATGCAGCCGTAGAGGACAATCTGAGCTTCAGCCAGCACATATTCATTCCTGGTGAATGTGGCAGAATTTCCCGAAGGTAGTTTTTGTTAGGCTTGAAGTGATCAAGACATTCACACGATAACCAATTTATGCTGGAAGCTTCCCTTGTTGAACAGTCACTTTGCCTCCAAAAATGATATAAACTTTTGCAAGCAGACATCTTTAGTCGCAACCACGTACAAGCAGGAAGGGGGACTGATAGATGGATGCCAAATCTATTTTTAAATCACATATTACTTCTTTCTATTTGTGACAAATATTTAAAAACTGCTTGCTAAAGATTTTGGCATTTTTAACTTAAAATGTGTAGTGTTATAAAAATTGTCAGTAGCTACTAAGCCTATAAAACATTTAACAGGAGACTGAATCCACAACCCAGCAATAACCTAAAAAACACTATCACCAGTCCTTACTGTGTACTTCTGTAAAAGATGATTTAGTAGCTTATTTCTTAGAACTGTAGTGAGGATGAGGTAGGAAGGGACCTCTGGAGATGATCATGTCTAATCCACTTGCTCAAAGTACGGTCAGATTGAATGGTTTTCTCACAGCTTTGTCTGGTTGTATTTTGAGTATCTCCAGGGTTGGAGTTTTCACAGCCTCTCTGGGAAAACAATTCCAGTGTTCAATCAGCCAGCTCTCCAGGTATTGTACCAACAACGTGAAAAAGAGAGGAAGTAATACACTTCCTAGTGCTGTTGGTCTTCTCTCCCACAAGGGCACACAGCTGGCTCATACACAACTTGGTTGAGTGCCTCATCCCTTTCCAGATCCTTTCCAAACCCCAGCTCTGCACATATATTCCCTCTGTGTTCTTCTCAAAGCCTGAAAAGGACGATGCTGTCCCTGCCCATCTCTTGCTTGTGGAGCCAGGCTTGAGTGTGATAGGACAGGACATTGACCAAGAACAGGATGAAACTAGAGCTCAGATGGCTGGGATTGTTAGTATCCAGAGTGTTCTCTTAAATATTAAACAAGGCTGTTTGGCAAAAGACCTGACCTGCTCCCCAGTGCTCTTGTTGGTTGGGGATATACTCTGTTCCACTGTTCATCTATCAAAGCTGCATTTGGGAACAGCTTGTAGTAAGGGATCAGACCCTTTGGCACCAGTTCCAGTGAACAGCTGATGAACTTGCTGTGGCTGTTGGCATGGAAACTGAAAGATACAGCCTGGAAGTTCAGTTGGGCCTACAGACTGACAGCTTCTCTGAGCCTCCCAACAGAGGGGGAGAAGCGGAGGCAGGGACTGGGCACAGTGAGTAGGAAGCAAATTGCCTGCTTCTGATGGGAGAGTTCAGAAATCTTCTGATGAAATTATCCTGACATTGAAATGTGGTTTTAGGGCACGCCTGTTCACTCAGTGTACCAAGCAGCTTTCCTGATTTGGGTTGAGCAGTACCAGAAGGTTGCACGTTCACAGGCATAGCTGTAATTCTTTTCACCCATCAGCAACCATGAAAAGGGTCTGTCAAATTCCCAAACACAATGCAGCTTTTGCAAAGAAGCAAAGCTTTATGTAACTAAGTGCTGTAATGGGCATTGCATTTCATAAAGTTTTCTGCTTCTAAATGGTGCTTCTGGGGTGTCAGCAAGAACCACTGCTCCCTCTATAACATGAGAATGAGCATCACTTAGTACTTTCAGACATTATTTTCATGAGAAGAGGTATTCACTGTGAAGTGCCTTGCAGCTAACAGAGCTGTTGCAATTCTTTAGAATTTTCCCTGCAAGCCTTTTAGATTAATTGTGGCCTGTGCCTTGTTGAGAATGGATCAGTGGAATAAGATGACAGATGTAAGAATCATGTGCAGATATATCAACCTCCAGCACTACTTATTGTTGTCTTAGTTGGTAATAGAACTTCAAAATGAGACTTGAGAGAAGTCTTGTTTGTTTCTCTTCCTAAAGGAAGCAGCTTGCAGCATTGTTAATGCTGGGGATGCATTTGTTGACTTGTATATGTATTAAAAGAGTTTCAAGGCATAGTAGTAGTTAAACTGGTAAAGCACAGTCTTCTACTGTGTAGAAAGCTGAGACTACCCAGGGAATCTAAAAACCTTTCTACCAGTTAAATTTTTTCAAAATACCTGACAATGCCCTCCCATTTGATTGCAAAATTATGAATTCTTCAGTAGGCATTTTTAAATGCTGTTTTAAATTGTGTTTGAGCATTGCTTTATTTCAGAATCCAGCATAGGACAACTTTGTTAGATTGCCTTGATGGTACTGTAACTCCCCATTAATTTGGTGAACAGTGAATTTGTTCGGCTACACGTGCATATATACAAGATTACTGCATTTTTGCTGTTTGTCAGCTTTTCTTTTGAGTTCCTACATTCATTTTGTGCTTCGAGTATTCCCCTGGTCCATTTTTAATTATGTATGAGATCAAATAGCAGAGTTTTACTACCAGTTGTTTTTTGATGTAGTTTTTGTAACAAGTTGGTTGGAAGTATATGGCTTCTTTATGGACATTTGGCTGTGGCTTACATTTCCTGATAACAAACTTTCTTTGAATATCAAAGGAACCATATTCACCTGTTATTAAATATGCTATGGCAAACTGCTGAAAATAAACTGGCACACAAAGCTGTTATGTTTAAAAGGACCCACTGAGAAAAAAAAATAACTTACAGTCTGTAGATTGACTCTGTCCTATATTAATACTGATGGTGTAATTAAATTCATAACTGAATTTATGAAAAAATGGTCAGCATAAGATACATGAGCTCACCCTCTTTCATCAGGTATCCTATCAGAAATATCCAAATATAAGGAAAATACATTATTTGGCTCTCCTCTGTATTTTTTTTTCTCATATGGAAAGCTCAAACAAAAATAGAAAATGTGCTGTGAATGCTTCATGAAGGAAAAAGACTTTGCTGTAGCTAAAAATATGTCAAGACTTTGTCCCTAACATGTAGTTCAAAATACTAAAATACAACTTAGATGAAATGGTTGTTATTGATCAGATCTCTTTACAGCTTTGTGCCACTTTCTACATAAGCTAAATAATTAGCATGTGTGACTGTTGCACTTCTTAGCAAATCCAAATTAATTTGTTCATGTGCACCAGCAATAATAGTAGGAGGATTCAGATTTTTGAAGACTATTATTATTTCAGTTCCAAAGGAAGTGTGTGAAAATCTTTTAATTCTAATTCTGATATTATAGTGGATAAGAAAATAGTTTTGCTGATACTGGAATACAAGGCACTGCCAAAGTAACCAGAAACCTTGTTAACTTTGTTGATTTTGCAAAAACATGATGAAGTATGATAGTACTTTCACCATCATAGGAGAATTGTTTCCATTTAAGCCCTCGATCCTTGGTGTTTAACTGAAACAACTTCAATCAGCTTGTGGCCAGGTAGGCTCTGAAGCTAAAACTGTGACACAAATGGCTTTTGAAGCCCATAGAGCATTGAAGAAATCCTGAAAGAACTGGGATTACTTTTGGCAGAACTCTTAAAAATTCTTGGCCCCAATCTAATAAAAACTGTCTGTAAGCTCTGAAAGTACTGTAGTAAAAAACTTTCATAGCTCAGGAACCTGCCTTTTGCTTAACTTCATTTTTAAAATGAAAATTTAAATTACTGATAGTAGTATTGGGGTTTGCAATGAGAATACTAAAAGACTCGGATTCATGGTTCATGTGTGCAAGGTTCTACACAAACCTCAAGTAATAAAGAGTGACTTTAAACAGGTCACAGTCCAGCCAGAAAAAGCAGTTTGTTTGCCAGGACAAATTGCTTGCTTGCTTGGATCCTGGTGTCTGGAGGATTCAGGCTCCCCTTTTTGGAGAGGCTCCCAGGTGTGAGACTAAGAACTTTCAGCGAGCAATGTTTTAATACAATTCAAGTGCTGACTTTGACATGCAGAAATATAGAAATGCTGAGTTAACCTACCATAGATAAGATTTTTAAAAGCAAATAGTACATAAGCCTGACTTGAAGTGTAAAATATGTCAATAGAACTCAGTGGGCAGGGAATGGGGAATTCATCATACTCCAAAAGCCAGGCCTGTTAGAGTCATTCAAGTCTCCTATTTCAACTTAAGTCATTTTCAAGGTTCATAAACTACTCACAGTTGATCCTTGATGCAAGCCTCCCCAAAATAATAAAAATCACCCAGGACAAAACCCAAGAAGACAAATTGTGGATTCAGGCAGGTGAGATCTAGCTCACCTTTGGGGCTGCGTGCTGCTGTTGGCACCACAGCTGTGTGAGGTGGTAGTGGCAGGTCTCCATGCAGTCCAGGTACCTGGCTGGGACAAGGTGAGTGAGGAGGGATGCTGGATATGCTGTGTCTCCCTCATTTTTGGGCTTAGAGGCATGCACATCCTAGCTCTGGGGGGCCACTGCTATTATCACTCTTGAGTTATTTGGAGTGGTCCTCATTTTCTTAATAAGTCTCCTGACATCTTGATCTACAGAAGCTCTGGTCTTTTTTGGCCATGGCTGAAACGTAGCTGCAGACATGAAGTTCTCAGTGTCCTGTTTAAATGGCTTAACTTAAACTTGTAACAGCAAATATCCAACTGTACGTTCTATTCTCAGGATCTGACTCTCTGAAATAAGAACCCTTCTGAATTACTGCACGCACCTGCATTTAATTAATATTTTCTGTAGTTTTCATTTCAGCAGAAAGAGACAGGATGCAGATGCTAAAAATAATGAAAATGATTTTGCTGAGGATGCTGAAACATCTTGCTTCATAACTTGCATTTTTGCTACTTAAAGCCATTACCCAGCTCCCAAAGGCTGGGTAATGAGTGGTCTGCTGTGCGGGCTTGGCCTTTTCAAGGATGGTTTTTGCATGTGAATTACTTATTGCAGAGACAGGAATAATGATCTTTGAGCTATCCTTGGTTTATCAAGATAATGCAAATTACTACTGTGTTCAGTGATGCTAAACCTTACTCTATATTATTCCATTTTAAATGCCCACTTACTGTAGGAAAAGCGGATAGTAACATGATGGCCTAAATTATGGGAATCATTAATTTCTATGTCTTCTTTAAGCATAACAGCCAAATCTACTTTAAAAAACTGTTACTATGATAATTTTCAATGCCTTCCATTCACTTCCCTTTTTCTTTTCTCTTGCCTCAATTTCACATAAACAGTTTGTAATAGCAGTAATTCTATGAACATGAACTTCCACACTGCTTACTGGACAATCTTTTCATCGTTTGATTAGTGTATTATTTATTGATCTACATCTGACTCATGATTAATATGAGGAAATATCCTCAGTAACACATACTAACTGTTCCAAGCAGACGAGCCTCGTGTATACTTTGTCAAATCTGAAGTTCCTAGAAAGCCTCTGAAAAGTCTTATTTGGCTTCTCTGGAGCAGAGAGTGCAAAGTAAATTTTCATTTTTATATTTTTTCCCTGCTCTCCTATGAGATGCTTTTCATAAAGTTATGAGGTTGGAAGCTATCATCTTCACAGCACCTATTCTGGCCAGTAGCTTTGCTCATAAGATACATCTGGTAAAACAAAGAAAAAAGGCAAAATACAGCCTCAGTAGCTGAGTGGGCAGGAGCTGGAAGTGGTTCTGTCACAACAGGCTGAAGATAAATGAGTGTTACTGAAAGTCCCATAGAGTTCTGCTGCTGTAATTGTTTATCTAATAGAATCATAGAATCGTAGAACTCAAATTTGAGTTAAATAATGTTGAGTGTAAATAAATAAGCAATTTTTTAATACTGCTCATCTGCTTTGGTTTCTAGGTAAACCTGATAAAAATAACTGTTTTCCTAACTGATCCTTTTCCTCATGCTTTCATCTCACCAAAACTGTACTGGTTTGTACTGAGCTGACACAAACTGATATAGTTCTTTTGACATATGCACTGCTATGTGCTTTTGATGAGCTGCATGCCTTGTCTTTCATCTTTGCACGATCCACTTTTGCTTACTTATTTCTGTGAAGTAACAATAACAGTTCATAATCAGTCATTCTAAAATGTCTATTTGGACTGATCCATTGTTGCCATAGATGATCAAGACTGTTTGACCATGGTATTTCTGATCAGGACTAAGAAAAACAAGGACCAGGAAACATGTCGTTGAATTAGGTATGCTTTAATATCTTCCTGAAGTCAGGCCTTGGGTGAGCAGGAATCCTATTAGAGTCTAGCTGGAGGATCTATAACATGCAATATGTTCTTAGCTTTATTCATAAATCATCTGCCTCCTCCACAACTAATTACGATTCTAGGTGAATAGCTGCCCAGTCCAAAATGCATGAAAACAAAACAAGTTGTTACTAATGCTTTTACCTCTAAGAAGTAATGAATACACTATGGTTTAATAAAAGTCAAGATAGGGATGATTTCTAAAAAAGGCTGTACCCCCATAAGGATCACGAGCATTTGTATAATCTATTTAGACGTGTCTGTGAAAAATTTGTTGAGATTACCTAACTTAAAGTCACTGCAGAACATCTGATATATTACATCTTAAGGAACTCTGAGTACTGAAGAGGCAAATACTGCAGTCACTCCTTTTTTTAACTGAGCTTTAGTTGCTCTTATGAGCATAAGCAGAATGACAAGAACATACACTGGCAGTAACTAAGTAGAGGCAAAAGCTTTAACTCTCTCCTGACTGTGCCTCTCTGTTAGCTGGCATCTTTTCTAACACTGAAGTTCTGTGGAAGCGGGGCAGAGAGCAGCATGCAGAATGCATGATGCAGCATCGAATTTGCTCACAGGGCTTGTAGGTGGCAAAGGGCAGGCCCCTCTCTCCCTCTAACACATACTCAAATGAGGAGGTGAAGGTTGAAGGAAGGGGTCAGAATTAATCCAGACGAAAGATGAAAGCTCACAGACAAATTACATTCTGTGAGAAGAGCATCCCAAATTTGTTGGGAATCTTTATCAGTTGGGAATGCAGTAAACAGTAAACACAGTGTAAAGTCTGAGCAATAATCTGGTAGGTAATAATTTACAAATGCAGGTTGTCTGGGCTGTGATCACCTCTCTGACCCCTTTTACTTGTCTGAGATTTCTCTTATACATATAAATTCATATAAAGAGTGTAAACTGGCTAAAGTTTCCTTTTCTTCTCCTGACCCAAAAGAACTCAAAAGATCATCTTCAGAGAGAACAAGAAACACTTGCACGGAGCTTCTGCCGAGAGTCATCTCCAAAAAAATCAACATGCATTTATTTTCCTCGGGGAAAAAAAAAATAATGGATTTGAAGGATTTGATTCTTAAAGAGCTTATGAATCTTGAGCATGTAACATTTACAGACTAAGAGCAATTTTAGATTCAGAAAGTACTGTCACAAGGAAGAAAAATCATACTGCATATTTCATAAAAATCTATCAAAGGATTAATGAATGTCAGCTGAATTATTATAATTAATAATTCCATCAATTTTCAGCTAACCATGTGCTAATAAAAGCTGAATCTTCATATTCATAAACAGGTTGTCCTCTCCTATAGCTCCTGTTCTCCGGTGTGGGGCTGTTCCGAAACCATCATTCCCTGGGCATTCTCATGGGATGCTGACTGAATCAGCCCTGTTACTTAAAACTCTTCACCCAGAGTTCTTTATGTACAAGAAAACATGGAGAGCTGGTACAAGCGCTTTCTTCCCATTTTACAGATGTGGAAGTCCAGACACATGGGGAAAGTTGAATAGGTGACAAAGCTTGCTTAAAAAGGCAGTGGCAGATGTCCAGATAAGACAGACATAGGTCATCTCATTTCTGCTCTTCTACTGAAATATGTCAACATCTGAGAGAAAACAGGGTTTTTTTTGCATTGTATTTTTACAAAGAGGGAATGCAGCCAGTTCATAGCACCTGAGAATATACTTTTTCTTTGGCTTTCAAAAAGGACATATTTTATAATTGCTAGCTCATTAAATTGCAGAAAAAAGGTTGAAAAGTTGTCTGCGAGAAGAAACAAATGAGATCTGCAGCAAGCTAGCAGGAAAGCTTGGGTTCTGCAAATGAAATGTATTTTACTTTACTGCAGTGTCTGGAACGGAGGTCACCCTAGTCCCAGTTACCAGCTGATTTTTCTCTTGGATACGAAAAATCAACTAAAAAATGAACAGTGAGACGTTGGATGGTGACTTTAGAAGGTTGGAAAATTTTGCCTTGCTTCACATTTTTGCTTAGATTTATTCACAGAGAACCGCTTCGACAGAAATTAAACAAAAATGCCCATATTGAGTTCAGTGAACATTCTGGATTTAGATATGAACGCTACTTACCTCACTCTTTCTGTTTTGTAGTCTAAGATGCCTTGCTGTTTTTTCCTTCGGTATCTTTTTCTTCCTTGCCTGACACACTTTCTTGGGTGTATATAATTTATTTCATGCCTCAGAGTCCTTGTCAGTCTTAACTAGCAAAAGACATTTCTCTTTTCTCTTCTAGAGCCAAACGTGAGTACTTATATTTTCTTTAGCCTCTTGAAACACTACAATCCTATATGTAACCGCTTAAAAAATTGAGAGACTTGGAATGGAGAGTGCTACAAAAGAGATTTGAGGAGACAGGAAGTTTTGTTCTTTATTAAAAACATCAAAATGTATCCACTACTTAGCTGTTACTTCTGCAGAAAAGAACCTCCTTTACAAATTATGAAACCTAAAATTTCAATTAGGTTCTTAAAATACAATGATCTATAAATAGAATGTGAATAGTTCAGCTGGGCAGCATTATAATAGAATGTCCTTCTGTTATACAAGGGAAATAGAGATAGCCTTCATAATTCACTGTAGGGTCTCTCTTTTGTGAATTATGTGACATTCAACTATTAGTGGAATTAAAATCTATTACACTGCCAGTCATTGCACCATACCCTTGTGGAGCCCTACCTCTTGCTGTCAGCATGAGGGAGTGTGCAATCTCTGCAGACATATACCAATGATACGTGTATAGCCCAAGCAAAGAAAAAGTGTTTTTTTTTTTTTCCTGTTGTGGTTCAGCAGTCGTGTACAGTTTCTACTTGATTTGATGCCTCATGAGCAGCAATGTAAATTAGTGGTCACGAGTATATGAACTGTGAATCATGTTAACAAGTCACTGACAAGGAGATCAAAGGAATAATGTCTTAAAATTATGAACTCTTCTAAAGGGTAGGAGACCAAGCAGAAGAGCAAGTTCAGATCAGGGTGTTAGATAAGGCCCTAGCCAAAATTTCGAGTTGAACTGAACTGAATCATTGGAAAATTACTGTAATTCATACCAGAGCTGAAACAAAACAGCTTTTTGCAGAGCTGAACCCAAACAAAGCTGAGAACATGCAGCTTGAATCCTTCATTCAAACATATAGAAGTTGTTCTTACAACTCATGGTTATGACTGAGAAAACTCAAGATCTTCACTGTGCATGCAGAGCCTTCCTTCCCACCTTTAGGAAAGAGAGAACATCTGGCTGAAGAAAATCTTCTTTCTTGGGACAAATTGATCTAGCCCTTTAGTATCCAGAAACCAACATGTTTAGGGAGTAGCATGAGTGTGTTAGTCCAGTTCCTAACATTTGCAAAGAGAGCTGCAGCACCTCCAAGCACTATTGTGCATCTAAAGTAGCTTTGTCATTGTATGTCAAGGTGCAGAAGCGCTTTTTCTATCTTGAAGAAAATAGTTACTTTTTCAAGAAAGGGCAAAGAGTGAAAGAGGAGTGTGTATTACAGTTAAGGTGCTGTTCTGAGAATTATGGACAAAGTGAAGGCAAACCCACACTACTGCCAGTGTCTAAGAATAGGAACCCAGTACCTCTCAGTTAACCTAACTTTCTAATGGAGATTACACAATTGGTTTCACAGAATCTCATCAAAAAATACATTTCTCTTTTTTAACTATTCATGCATGCGCCTAGTTCATCATGGCTAATTAGGTGTTCTGAATTATCATCTTCAATTGTTACAAATGTCACATCTTTTGATGATATTGGATGTGTAATGAGAAACTGTCATAGTCTCAGTTATCTGTGGGGCCTGTGATTGATCCATTTTTGACAACAAAGAATTGTTAACGGGGCTGCATGGTGAAGCAGTCAGTGGAAAATTCCCTTTCATAATGTTTCTATCTAATTTTGGAGCACCGCCACTGCCACACATGAAATAACAACACAATTGAATTTCTTTTTGCTGGCATTTAGCAGGACATATGGGGGTGTGCAGAAATCAATGGGGGATCGGGAGTCTGGAAAATTACATACTTGAAGAATTAATGAACTATAATTCCGTATTAAATCCTCAATCACATTTTGCTTCCTTTTCATTAATGGAACTAAATTAGTTTTCCATGGACAGGGTACTTTAAAAAATGCAATCATGCTCTTGTGAGAATTAAAAAAAATAAAAAATTAAAAACCCTGTTTTAACTATAGTTATTTTCTCATGCATCATAACAGTTAGAAATATGTAGTGAAAAACATATCTGCAGCACTGACTCAACCCATTGGAGCAGTTTTTAATGTGATAATTCTAACTCCAACTCTAGTTTCCTGCCCTTTCTGGTAGAGTATGGTGTTAAAGTGACTCAGTCAGAATTTCTGCAAAAGTTCAGGCAATGTAGAGACATAGACATAAAAGTGGCAACTCCAAAGGCATTCAAAATACCTTTTTCCCTGCACTACCCTAATTCACTATCCAGAGGAGCAGGAAGAGGAAAGTACACAGTCTTCACTGTTCTCTGAAGGCTTTATCTCAGATAACTGATGTTTCTAATGCTATATCAAGCCCTTTAACTTGTGGAATTATGCTATTCCAAGATAAAATTGTGGGTGACTCTATGCTATGCTCCGTAGGCCAGCTGCAGTCTGGATCTTCATCTTTTAAACCTGTAGCTGATTAAAACATTAGGATGCTTATACAGCTAAACTGAAGAGCTTTCCATAGTTTAATGGGGACTTTGATGTAAGGGTTCATACAAGGCAAAGCATGTCCTACTACTCATGATATTGTAACATATATTTAAGGAATTACTGGAAGCTGAAAAAATCAAAGCAAGATTTTAAGCACAAGCAGGTTCTAGAACATCCATTAATGAAGGCAGAAAGAACTCCTCTGGGAATTAGCAGCAGTGTTAGAAGAAGGAAGATGGTCAGACTACAAAACATATTTAAAAGGCATTATAAATAACTTTGGATTATGGTGCAACCGATGTCTTACTGGACTTTTATAACAGCATAGGCTTCTGTTTTCTTGCTTTTGTTAAAAAATTTTTTCTTCCATATAAGACGTACATGCTTGCAGTATATAGGAACATAGTGGGATGGAAATCCCCAGTGCTGGTATTTTAACAAGATAGATCCAGTATATTGAACGAGTTTGAAGCTCTTGTAGTTTTCCACTGGGACCTGTTTTCTCCATAAGATCTCAGCTCAGAGGTCTGATTAAACAGCAGAGTCTTCCCAAGTATCTTCATTTTAGAAATCTGCTATAACATGAAAAACAACACAAACACTTATCTCTTTTTAAATATGGGACTCTAGAACTTACTGTAGAGATAATGAATCTTTCTGAAAGCTACTGAGTTTTGACAGCAGATACATTATGCAGCCCAGTGAACTTTTATTTTGTCGTACTCAGTAAGGCCTTTTCCCCCTTGCATGCATGTTTACTAAGATCAGATAACCCAGACGTCTTAATCCTACTGGGCATTCTGTTATCTGAACATGAGTTTGAATAGCTGGGGCATGTTCTTTTGTACTCAAGTCAGACATAACATCCTTGAAAATGCATTGACAAATGCAAAGATATATCTGAGTCTGTCTGTTCCACAGGTACCCAGGAAAAAACATTGAAGACTTATCTTTTTCAACCTCGTATTAGTACCCTAAGCAAATGCTTGGGTAATGTGTTTCTGAAGTGATTTTTCTTTCAGTGTATATGCATTTTATTTGTGGGACTGGGATGCAGGTGGCTCTGGAGGTTATTAGGCTGGAAAAGCTGTTGCCTTTGAAATGAGATCTCAAGTTTAGCCTAAGACAGTAGTGACTGAGTGTTACAGAAGTTACTGGGTGCTCATTAATCCTTATAAACATATCCAGTGATAATAACCCAATTAGCACTGGGAGAGATTACTGCAACTGAGAGTCTATTAATTGGCAGTCATAGCTGAGTGCTGTACTGTCCCAGAAAAACTTCCAAGATAGATAGAAATAACAAAATTCTAAATGTTCACAGCTTTGTAGATGTGTTTTTTCCTTCTTAATGGCAGGAGGCTTTTGGGGCTTTTGTTTGTATTGACCTGGATAAAGTTTGTGAAAGAAAGGATTTTTGGACTCTGTGTCTCTGTAACTTTGTACTTGATGGTGGCACGTAGGCTTTTCTGAGAGGAGGATTTGGTGATTAATATTTCAGTCTTGAAGTGAGTAATGTAAAATGGTATAGCCATACCCCACCTCCCATCACACCACGGCTGTTTCTTGAGTGCAGCTTGACCACATTAGAGAGCTTGGTCCAATTGCTGGATGAAAGAGCATTGCTAGCTTTCAAATTGGCAATTTTATACCACTTTCCATCTTCAAAAGCTCTAATCATACAGAAATTCTCTAATAATATTCATCAGACTGCTAGCTCTCCTTTTTTCTTACTGTACCAGTGAATAATTTGCTAATGATCTTATTTTGCTCTTCAGGGAACAGGGTTTTCTCAGTCTCTCCAAGAGCAAGGGTGTAATAGCTGAAACTGATGCTACAGTTCAGGAAATGAGTGATTATGAAGTATAAAGAACGTGATTTGGAAGAGTGTTTTTTCTTGTCCAGAGAAACTAGGTGTATACAGCACTTAGTTACTTTCAAAACGTGTCAGTGTATCCATTTCATTAAAGTGAGGCTTCAGTTTGCAAAAAGGTTGAGAGTTTTTTTTCTGGTTGAAATATATGTAGCAAAATACGGAAATAACCAGGCTGACTGATGTAAGCTTAAGAAAAATGCACAGGAGACAAACAGAATCTTTGAAAACCAAATCCCGTGCAATAACAAGTTACCCTGTGTGCTGGTAGTGTGGTGTATGCGGTATTGCTGTGAGTACGTTCATGAATTACATCGGGTAGAGAGGGTCCTCATGTTCCTGGTGATCTGTGAGCACATCAGTATCACGCATCTGTGCTCTCCAGACAGTGCTTCAAGAACTGGAACCACAAATCTCCTGCCATGCAGTGCCCTGGGGCGGGAACACAGCCAGAGCAGCGGGTGCTGCTGCACAGCTGCCCTCCAGCCTGGTGTGAAGGTTCCATGCACAAACCAACTTGGTCCTGCTTTCTGTTCCAAACCTGGCTCCTCACATGAGTGGGGTGGCAGATTTGTCATGTGGAATTGTGCTGCTTGTCTGAAAAGGAAAAAGAGAAAAATAGTGAAAATACCGCCTCTGTGATAGTCAGTGGGAGTTCTTCCATAAATTCAGGATTAGACCATTTGCTCTGGAACGTAAAACAAATGAGTCTCTCTTTTAAATCTGGGATGGAGATAGCTTTCCTTCTTTTTTATTCTTTTTTTTCCCCCGCAGCTTCTTATAGCTAGTTGAAGAGGGAAGCCTGCAAACTCAGAATTAAGAGTTTTGTCTGTCTGCTTACAAATGTCACCACCCACTAATGAAAAAAAAAAGCACATACCTCCTCTCCTTGCATTTAAAAATCTTAATTTTTTTCAGGAGTGAAAATACAAAGCCCTTTCAGTAACTTCCTTCAATAGAGCAGTGTTTCGTTTTTATGCCTTTTATACTAGAGTACAGCATCAAACAGAACTTCATTAGTGCAGTTAGTGTTCCATATAGCCCACTGATATACCATAGCCACTGGCCAAGCAAAACTTCAATCAGTTTTTGTTCTGTTGTCAGCTCACACCTCTGACTGAGCAGCTGCAAGATGATTCATCAGAGAATGTTTCATCAGAGGACAGGAAAAAAAATCATTTCTGGCTGCTTTTTCCATGCTAATAAGATCATTTCAGTTGTAGATACTTCTACAGCACTTCCTGAGCTATACTATGCCCATTTGAAAATAGAAATCCTTTTATCCAAATGTCAAGAAAATTTTCCATGAAATCAGTGCTTTGGCTCTGCAAAATAAGTTTCTGCTGCCATTTCTTGTTTAACACAGTTGTGACTTTAACTGAGTTTTGTCCCATTACAGAGAAAGTCTCTTCTAGAATTAATGATGAATTTTAACTGGGAGATTTAGAACAAAATTTTGTGCTTAAGGAACATTTATGTTCTGAAACCCACATCACATGCCATATTTTCCTAAAAATTTAGTAGTTAAATATTTTTTTATTGACTATGTTTGCTGCGATATCATGTAAGGAATAGTGAATTATTCGCTATTGGTGCAGCAGTGGTTCCGATTGAATGGTTTAGGCAAACAAACTGAGAACAATCTGGTGTTTCTTAAAGACTGGTGGTGTGCTTCCATTGATGCAATTTATGGTAGGCATTCCCGCATAACTCCACTCCACTTTGCATGCAGCCGTAACAAAACTAGAAGAGTGTGTTTTTTTGTTTATTGGCATCTGTAAAAGCATTTCATCTCAAGTAATATTTCTTGTGATACGAGTTTGTCAGCTGGTTCACAAATAAATACAGAAAAGCTACCTTTCTTGTCAGTTTACCAATACTAGCATGACATTCAAGGCTTGTTTTTCTGAATAATCAGCAAGTGAGATGAGCAGAATGTGTTCAGTCTGTGTCTGCTGTCCTGTGCTCACAATTATAAAATGTAGAGATTCAGAAATAAATGTTCTGAAGAGAGGAATGCAGGCCTTCTTTAATTCATATCTGTTACTTTAACCTGAATAAGACCCTATACTTCACCTCACTACCAATAAATGCCACTTTCCAGAGGAAGTCTGGACACAGAGGAAGACACATGCTACTCAGTGTCTTAATGCATGTCATTGAGTAGCATTAAGAAGCAATTATGTGCTTCCTTGATTCTCTGGGGCTTGTGGCTCTGACACACCCCCCCTCTGACACACCCCCAGCAAGTTACCTTGTGCTGAGCAGTCGATTCCAGGCCCTTAGGATAACTTACAGTCTGTCCTGCTAGGCAAGCTCCTCCCAGACTGCGTATTCCCCCATAGAAGGTGATCTTCTAGAATGTAGTCTTTTCCCCTAGAATGCCTTCCCTTCCCTTCCCTTCCCTTCCCTTCCCTTCCCTTCCCTTTTTCTTAAGCCATCTGGGAGCATGTGAGTGAATACCAGCAGATAAGGCACAGACTGCAAACCAACCTTTTCTCACTACAGCAACATAATTTCCATTGATCTCCTTCTGATCTCTCTAACCCTCTTGAAGTCCCGCTGGCCCCGGTTGCTCACAAGAAAAAGGCCAGAGCTTATACTGAGTTAGAGAGAGACACCCAGAGCAGATGAAGGTTGCAGGGATTTGGCATTGCTCAGTCCTGCAGTGGAACTACTCACGTGATTATTGTGCACTTCACAGTGGAGTTGAAAATCTTGTGTTTTAAAGCAATAGAGACTTAGGACTTAATTTGTGGTATACAAAGCAGCAAAAATGTGTGACTGGTGCAATATTCCGGTAGGGGTGCTGGTCATTTTCATTCTCATAAATACTGGTGACGTACACAAGGAGCATCTGGTCAGAGAGACAGGCAATAGAAAATCAGGCTGATGCAATAACAGAAATTCCCAATGGAATTTCCTCAAGTAACTACAAAACAGTACACTCATACTATGGCTGTGAGGTTACTCCAAGGAGACGACTATCCTGGCCTTTCAGTACAAAAAAACTGTCAGAGGTTATTTAGCATGTGAATAAAATACCCAGGGCACATCTTGCCTACTTTCCTGGCATATGTAAGAAAAATGTAACTCACCAACAAAGGTGGATGTCTGAGCGATACCTTACAGTGTATGTAGGCATCCCTCACATACTTAAAAAAAAAGCAAACAAAGAAACAAACAAACAAAAACCAAACAAAACACCTTTATTTTTAGATAGATTTCATAGGAGAGTAGAGTGAGTATATCTTTATCACCCACAGTTGTATTCTCAACAAGAGATTTGGGCCCTTACTGAAACTCACAATTAATTTTTTCATCCATTTTATACTCTATATTATGAAAAAAAAACAGATTACATAGGTGCGAGCTAACAGGGACTGTCAGCAGTATTTTGAAATACTTTACCTGTATCTCAGTGGTCACATTACATCTCTCTTCTGTAGCTTCATCTCAGAGGACACTAGGTCAACTACTGCAGTACTTGTAAGAGTTTGAGTCTAAACTCAAATTGCCTTTTAAGTTCTCAGTTTTAAAGATTCCTGGTTGAATCTCCACTTGGCCAGCATGGTGAGTACATTGAGGGTTTCCTCAGTTCTCAAGCGCATGGAACTTTTTGTTTCTGAAGGATGTTTGTGTGTGTGTTTTGTCTCCCTCTGTGCCTGTTTTATAGGCACCTCTCAGTCAACTTGCTGTTCAAGTAGATTTTGCTTAAAACACAGTGATAATATGATAAATCTGATAACGAAGGTCACATTTTTATCCCTGCTTGATTAAATACTCCTGAAATTCCCTACCTGTTAATTAATTCTGGGACCTATTCCTTAATATGTCTTACTGCTTAACTGAAGGCATTGGAAATGAACTTCTGACAAAGTTCTCTACTTTGCTAAATACATGAATTCAGGTGTCTGAAGAATGATGGTCTTTGGTGGATTTCGGATCTTGCGAGTGTTTCCAGACATCCATTCCACTGTGGGTTGTTACTGTAAAGTTTAGTCAGTATAAGATTTTCTTATGAAAATGAGCATTCCAAAAGAGTTATTGGGAGGAGGAGAACGTATTGTGTTTCACCTTCAGGATCTAAGCCTTGGTTTGGAATCCCAGCTGCTCTCTTTGACAGTGAGGGAAGACTGCAGTCAACAATGCTGAGAGTCAGCAGTGCTGGTGTAAGTCAGTGGAAAGTCCTGCTGACTTAACAGTGGTGCTACTGGGAACACAGCAAGGACAGCAGTAAAGATTTAATGTTTTGACATGGAGCCGGAAATAAGTTTTATCAAGCAGCCTGTACTCAGCAAAAGGGTTCTTCTTATCTGAAGTGGGATCCAATTCCTTTCTTCATACTGTGGACAGTTTACACAGATGATGTATTACTGAGCATATACTGTGATAAAATGAGTTGCTAATATATAAACATTAAATTGGGATTAGCAGAACTCCAGCGAACAGGGCCAACATCATTAGCAAAGACCTTCTGTGGGAATGATTCACAACACTGCAACAAATAACACTAGAAATCTAAGTGGCAATAGTCAGAATGCTTCTGTGAAACACCAAGGAAGTTGTTCTTGCACCAGATGAATACAGCAGTTTCCTCTGTGTGAATTTTCTTCTTTTCTGTTTTTCTTTTGAACCAGACATTGATGAATGTTCCGATGGCTTTGTGCAGTGTGACAGCCGTGCTAATTGCATCAATCTGCCAGGGTGGTACCACTGTGAGTGCAGGGATGGCTATCATGACAATGGGATGTTTTCACCAAGTGGAGAATCCTGTGAAGGTCAGTGTCTAAGAATGGTGGGGTGTTATGACTTGCATTACAGTGGCGTCTGGTATCTCCAGCTGTTGTGGACAAATGTTGTCATGGGTACTGTATCAGTGACAGTTAAACCTTGACCCAAAGAAATCAAAGTCAAAATAAGCATTGTAAGCAAAAGGCAAAAGAAAATAAAATATGAATACTCCTAACACTAGGTGGAGGATTAGTGGCTATTTCTAGGACTTGCTAAGATAATATGTAGTCAGGCACAGTGCTTAAAACAGTCTCATGGGCCCTACATCTGCTTCTATGCATTAGTGATTTCCCATGGGCTGATAGCATGCACTATAATCTATTACTCCAGGGTGATCTGTTTATATGTCAGATTCTGAGACAGAAATGAGCCTCAATCCAGACCCCAGTTCTCCTACTTCATTCCTGGTACACTGAAATAGCATATGATGAAGATGCTTCCTGCTACAAAGGATATTTTTGCAGCCCTGGCATCCTTACCCACACTCAGATCAATGCTGGGATGCTTCTCCTGCGCAGAGACTAATTCCACTTAGAGAGCTGCAGTTTAAAGAACAACCTTACAAACTGGGAAGCTCAGTGGACTTGGGGATGGGGCAAGATATGGGGTGCGGGAGAGGAAAGAGCGACAGGGACAAGTAGATGGGAAGGTTTCCTTTGTTTATGAATGATGCTGGAGAGTATAGCACATAAGTACACAGCTATTTTCACACGTGGATTTCTTAGTATGAAAAGTTCTTTCTCTTTTAAAAGCTGCTGCTCTTAAATAAGAGAACAAACCAGTCTGTTTTGCCATGGACTACTTAGGGCAAAACTGGGAGTCTTTCTACCTTGTGTCTCTGAACGCTTAAATATTCAGTGCTCAGTGTGAGCTTCCCCATCTTACTGTTTAAACTCACATTGGTGGGCTGCATCAGTCCCAAAGGGAAAGAATTGAATTCATTTCACTAAGGCAGACACACAGACAGTTCTCAAGCAGTGAGAATGACCTTTTCAGTATCCCCATCATCAATACTTTATTTCAACACATTTTCACCACAGCTGAAAGTCTGTATTCCCAGGAGGAATCAGCAATTTGAGTCAGCCACTGCTTTTTAAGTCCAACTTTCTTTGTCAAGAACTAGCTAAATGTCAGTGTTAGCTGGCCAGGTGTTAAGACAGGAAGGTGCAGGAACTTCTGGAGAAATTGTGATCCCTCTGATTGCAACATCACTCTTCTGTCACTTGTGGCACAGGAACGTTGTGGCCAGACATTTATGGAAAACTTTTCAATAGCCCAAGCTTTATCTTAACATCAGTATAATATCTGTCTTGTGGGCTTTGTGGTGTGGCATGTGTCATCTCAAGAAATATGAACTATAGAATGAAGCAAAAGGTATGAAGTTTTTAATAGTACCTCTGTTAAGATGGGTGCAAACAAGCAACAATTAAGCAATAATTTCTGTGTAAGGGAAAAGCCAAGAATAACTATAGAGATTGCTACATGTGTGCAGAAGGGACAATTATTAGCATGCTTTTGCTTTTATAGGATTGAAGTCTGCGACATTGTGTCTTAAACAGAAGATAAAACTTGGAGAAATAGCCTAAAATTTATTGCAGTTTGGAAAGCTGAACTTTCAGTAGCAGAGCATAGTAGTGTGAAAGCAATTGCTTTCTCCCTTGTCAGATCTTTCCACTATGAGATTCCCCTACATAAAGACAATCTGGCAATTTCATATGTCATTTCTCCAGTAACCCCTATGTTAGAGGTGATTAGACTCAGTGATTGGTGGATGACCTTTCTGACACCCGGTGTAACATGGGGATATCCTCCAGGCTGTTTTAATCTCAGATTTCAAACCCTGGTTCTCCACTTGCTGCCTTCAGCTGTATGAGCTTCCTGCTGCATCCAGGCCTATTGTCTTCTGTGGTCTTCTGGCTCATGCAAATGCCACAACTTGGAGAACTGTAGGCAAAGCGATGCAGAATTGCAGAGAAGAGGAACTGGTCTCACCTTACTTTCTCAGTGGAACAAAGAATTTAAGCCTCGTGGGTATTAGGAGATATTCTTTGAGAGCTTGCTGATTTTCTATCTAAGCAGACTACTTCAATATGGTGTTTATACAGACTGCATAATGGGCTTGTTGCCTTTGGCTTATCTTCAGTGAATTTTAGTTGCTTTGAAGAAAGTTCCCTCCTTCTCTGGAGAAAAACTTTAAAAGCCAAGGATGTGTGGGCTCAAATATTTTCTTTCTTGATTGTTGTGTATGGTCTGCCTCAAATCTGGGTCTGTCTGAGTTTCCTGGATGCTTGCCAATAGTTCTACAGAGTTCTGTGTACAGAGCTCTGATCACAAAGTTCTGTGATCAGCGTTGGTCACAGTGTTTCTTTCAGCAAAGCCTCCAGTTGGAAAGATTCAGATAGAAACATCTCTGTTAGGAGGCAGCGGAGCATTTCCTTAAGAACTTTATTTTAGCAGAATACCCAGACAGCAGCTTTCTTTAGGAAATGGTCCATCAGGACATGCTACTAAAAATTTCTGGCTGGTGTTGAAGTCTTTGGTAGCATTAGACTTTTTCAGTGCCTGAAATAATTGTTGCCAAATTGCCTATTTTACACATATATTAAGCTTGGCTACCACTGCATCCTTGGCATTACTTAGAATATTGAGTATTTTGACTAATGCTGTATTTGAATGTAGAAATTTATAATCCTATTTCCTTTGGTACCTGCAGGCAACAGAAGACCTGGAGATTCCTTTGCTATTAGTTTCGCTTCATGTTTTACTCCTGGGTAGACCTGTAGTCTCAATACCAATTACTGGGAGAAGTGGTGGGAAATGCAGATGTAGGGCTTCAAATTCTTAGCAGCATTTGCTGCTTTTTCCTTGGAAATATAATTATGTTATATATTATCTTATTTCCAGAAAAGTGGTGAAAGATCAGCCGCTTATCCTTTGAGAATTGCATGGGTTTGGGAAGTCTTAAATTTTATATATATATGTAAATATAGCATTCAGCTTGGTATATTACCTAGTGCCCTCCTCCTCACCCCCCTGCAGCTTTTCTTTATAGTTTCTTTACTCAGTCATATTGATGATCTGAAAGTTGTCTCTCATGTACCATTTCATAAAAGAGATGGTAGATATTGCAGCCTCAAGCTTCACTGCATTCAACAACTGAAACCACAGAGGGCAAAGTCCTAAAATAAGAACATTTAGGCCTAGTTAACATTTGCTCTGTAGTTCTGTGTAAGATCCTGATTCCTTTGAATTTGTCCCCTGCAATGCCTAAAAGCTTCCAAGATGAGCAAGAGAGGCTGTATTGGTTTTGTATCAGAAGTAGTGCAGGTTATACCTCATCAGCTGTTGTACATTTTGCATAATTCCATGTCAGAAGACTAGCTCACCTAATTAACGAGCTCCCATTGGACTTGCCAAGAGTATCTGGCAGGTACCAGCTGTTGATACAGAATGTGAGAGCAAAATATCTTCGCTCTGAGCAGCATCAAATCCTTTAAATGAGAGAGGAACAAACAAATGGATTGAAGAGTATCAATCTGGAGTGTCTCAACCAGTTCAAAAAACATCTTTTTTGTTCCGAAGATTTATCTGTGTGTGAACCTGCAGATTAGGATTGCTGTTTTGAAATGTCTTGCTATGTTCTTTAGTACCACTGCTATCCTACTTCCAGTGTGATAGCACAGACTGCCTGACTACATGGAGGGCTCCCCATGGACAGTTTTTTCCACAACACAGAATAATAAGATATGGAGGCACACTGCAGGCTTCAGGATGCTCCCCATTCTTCGTCAGTGAGCAAAATCCAAAATGGTCACTTGGATTTGGAAGGCAGAGCAATAGCTGACTTTCAGGATGTCTGAATTCATCTCATAGTACATCTACTATATTGACTAATGCCTGAGATTTGTATTTGAAAAACCACTGTCAGTTTAGAGACCACACTTAGATTTTTCTACAGTGCTTGTCATGTTTAACAGAAGCTTTGTTATTGATAGCTCTTAAGCAGACAGGAAATAAAGAATCACTTCAGCAGGAAATCTTACTAGCACTCACAAATCAAGAAAATTCTTTTGTCTTTCTTCATGGTCACAGAATGTCAACTATTAAAACTACAGTGATTTTTTTTCTGTCCACCTCAAACAGAACTCTAGGCATTAAGGCTTCATTTTGGTTTTGGGAACACAAACATCAGCAGAGAGACGGCAGAGCTGGAGACACGTGTATTTAAATATTCTGGAGTGTGGGCAGAGTATGAAATTGGCAGAATTTCTGAAGTTTTATTAGAGGACTAATAAAACAGAAGCCCAACCAGTACATTTTATGAGAGTGATTTGAGCATGTTTACTGTATCAGGAAACAACATTTCTATGAAGCTGGTTTAACCGGCATCGGAATTCTCAGCTCTTCCTCTTCCACATCTGCTAAGCTCTCTGACAGCTGGCTCGCATGCAGTTACAAATAAATTATTCATAATTCACTTGCTCTTTGAAGAATGGTTGCATCAGTTAATAAATTTATTTGAGATAGACAAGAAGAGAAGCCAAACCTGCTCAGAAGAGCTATGGTTCTTTTTGCCTTAAGCAAAATGTATCCGGGTATCCTTGTACTATCACTCTGCTGAGGAGGCTGTACCCTCCCGGAGCTAAAGTAACTGAGCATCTTTCAGAGCAAATGAACTGCCCGCCATCCCAACCCGTCTTCCAACAGTGTATTTCTCAGTGATCGAGATGTTCATCTTCTCTTTACATACATAACACTACCTGATATCAGAGTGATTCTTCCATGAAGATATGTCTGGGGAAATTTTTTTTTTTTTTTGCTTCATGTGAACACCATGAATTTAAGTCTGGAGAGCTCATCTGAAGGGGAAAAGCTGCAGCTTTCCATCAGTTACATCAGAGCATGTCTCTGAGCCCTCTGTCACTACCTAGCAAGGTTTACAGTTTTTTTTTCTTCTAATAGTGCCTTGTTCTTGTTCTTTGTGAGTTTATTGCAGATTTTCTCATCTGTTTTTATCACTATTATATTTGGAATTCTTTTTGCCCTAAAGAGTATTGTGCTGCCATTTTCTGTAGTAGCTTCAAGATCCAAGGGCATTTCCCCGTGTGTCTTACAATTGATTTCATCAATTGAATTTCTTGTTATCGCTTACTCAATCGGTATCAAGAAATCAAGAAATTCACTGATTTTTTTTTTTTCAGTACTTTGTTAACAACAACATTTTTCATCTCACTGTTCACTCAAAGCTCCAGATGACTTTTAAGTATATTGGGCAGCACATGTTCTGGCACACATTCTTTGTGAACTTGCATGGAACACCCCTCATTTATGACAACTTGGCAATTTATTGTTGTCATTTATTACTAATTAACCTACTATAAATCTGTGACTGGCTGACCCCTTCCAAGGAAGATAGTTCCTTTAGGAGTATGCATTATACAAAAGCACTCAGCAAAGTTTTCAAATAAAAGTAGTACATTATATCAACTATATCCCTCTTTGAAGTCTTAGTATGGTGTAACTTGAATCTATAATATACATCTCTAAACAATCGTCTTTATATTAGAAAACATTTATAAATATTTAATTTATCGTTAAAACTTCATCATTTTAATATGAGTCCACTTTTGAAACTAAGTACTACAACAGAGAATTTATGTGGCTTTTTAAATTCCTTTAAGGATGTTGAACTTGCATACATTGTGGTCATCAATACAGAGTAGATGTTCAGAAGTGACATTTTGAATCAGAATCTGCACACTGCTCAGTCAAGTCAAGTCAAATACTGATTTTCCTTGCTGGATTCTATGACTTTTTGTTCCAAGCAACATCTGTAAATCTGTTAAGTACAGTCGTGGGTCACAGCCTGGTGGGGCAAGTGAGATTTCTGTTTTCATAGACTTTTCTGCCCTCACACTCAGTCAGATATTACAAGTGGAGTTTAGTCACTCCAGGTACTGTCACCATTTTCTATTGTTTTAGTCCAGTATTTTAACTGTTTTGACATTAAATTACTTGTGATACAATTAATTCCTAGCTTTCTTTAATGTGGGAGGATTGCTCCGGAAGTAAGGCCTTCCATTTTATTATGTTGTTCCAAACTACCAGAGGCGGATGTTGGTAGTATGGCAGTAGAGGCTGAACCTTCCCACTGATATTCCATTACATTTGTTGCTGTGTGACAGATGGCAGCAGAGGGGCGGTTTGACACAATGGCATCTGACATGGAAATGTGGATGAAGCAAAGGTGTGTCACTGAATTCATCCATGCGGAAAAAATGGCACCCATTGCCATCCATCGACACTTGCTGAATGTTTACAGAGATCAAGCAGTGGATGTGAGCACGCTGAGGTGGTGGGTGGTGCATTCCAGCAGCGGTGACAGCAACAGTGGGTCACTTCCTCTGGTGCAGATTTTTATGAGTATGGCATGCAGGCTCTTGTTCATTGCTGGCCAAAATGCACAGCTAACAGTGGTGACTATGTTGAAAGATAGTGTTATGTAGCTGAGAATTTCATTTATCAAGTAGCATCGTTATATTCTTTGTATCTTTTGTAGTTTCCATGGAAATAAATAGGAGGCATTACTTTCAGAGCAACCTACATATATCATTACTTCTCCAGCCACAATAGTCTTTTGTCTTATTAAGTTGTACTCAGGGAAACCCTTAAAAATGTTTCAGATCAATGCTGCTGCAAATCACATAAATAAGATCCAGTTCTCAATTCAGCACTGGATAGCTAGTTGTATTTCTTGTTTTCTGTTCTGAGTCAAACCTCCAAGTCTTTGGAGATTAAATTTTCTAATGCTGTAGCAAACAAGCTGCTGGATTCCTAAGCAGTGTGTTGTAAATAGCCTGAAGTGAGTTGTACATTCCTTTAAAAATAAAACCACAAAAACAACCACAAAGAAGCACCAGCGCAATATAAGACAGATAATAGCATACTCTATAGCTGGTTTGCAGAAAAGCAAGCAATCTGTAGTTCTTTTGCTACCTTTTTCAGACACAAAAGATGCAAAAGCGAGTGTACCCTGTCCATATGGCTGTGGAATTTGGAAAGCTGGTTATTGCTGTAAATAAGATGTCAGTAGCATCACTCACCATCCGCTGTCAATACAGATTTAAAAAGCTGAACAAAGTTTTACTTGGTAGGGATGCTTTGTGTGTGTTTAGTCCTTTTCAGATAATGCCTGAAGTTCGATGTGGATAAATAAAGCAGATGAGAATTTCATGCATGCAGGTTTGTGTTTCTCTTGCTGCGCTGTAAACACATTGCTGTTCTTGATTAGGTTAGAATCAAAACCGAAATAGCTTTGGCTTTGACCTGGGATATTTAAATGGTAGTATCCAGAACATTCATTTTCATGAATCAAACAACTGAAAAAACCCCCACAACTCTGGGATTTTTCATAGATGTTCAATGTTGTATAAGCTCTGTTTAATATCAGTCAATTGTTTTCCGTAACAGTGCACTAGCAATTTCCACCATTTCCATGTTGAAAAATGAACCTCAAAAACCTTTTTCTCACAGGCAGATTGTGAAAGGAACTTGGATATAAGTGACAAATGGAGATACAGCGTTTATAAGGTCACCATTTGTTGTTTAAAGGGAACTGCTTTTATTTACAAGACAGCTGAATTTCCTCCAAGTATCTCACTAAATATGGCTGCTTTCAGTTAAGGTACAGCTTGTTGAGTAGTGATATTATTTATTTGTGACAATTTCTATGTGAAAGCTTTGTACAAAAGACTATTTTAAGCAAATGAACACAAGTGTCTGAAAGTCATTTATTAAAAGGGACTTCAGTGATTAAGGGAATCCCTCTGTTAATCATTACATTTAAATGGGATTTGTGTTTGTTCTCTTCACTGAATAACTTAAAACCAGTTAGAATGAGTACATAGAAATGTACTTGTGGAAATGTTAATTTTCAATTGCTAAATTGTATGGATTTAAGAGAAAAGAGAGGAAGGAAAGGACATTTCTTCTATCCTTCTGCTTGCCTAGACCAGCATCACTCAAGCCATTCTTTTTAGCTACTTGTCTAAAAACATTCTGGGCTGCAGAATGCACAGCCTCCACACAGCCTTCTGTTCAGCTAATTCTGTATCCTTGCTGTTAGGATGGGTTTTCCTGTCTGAGTACCTGTGACACTTCAGCTCTTCAGGTCCATTCCATACACACAGCCACACTCAGTTAGGTTCATGATCCTGGTTGTCTTCTGCCCTACTGAGACAACAGCCAACTACATAAGAATCAGAAGATAGTGAGGTAGAAGATGTGGAGAACTGAGATGATTTGCCTGTTCTGGGTAAATTTGATATGTAAATGACGGCACCATAAACTGTGACGCATGGAATGTAATCTCTCTTCCAAAATCTGCTAGCATCATAAATTTGAATATTCTCACTAGTTTTATAACCTCTTTGCTTTCCTTTTAACAACATGCTGTGGCAATGAATTTCATAGTTTGTTTACACATGATATGAAAAAATTATTTCTTTTTGTCAGACTTGAATTTGTTGTCTTCCTCTTTCATCTACTGTCCCCTTTCTTGTCCTTTCAATTATATGGAGAACAAAAGCTCTTAATATGTTTTCTCTGTAGTATTCATTATTTTTTTTGGTTATGTACATCCCCTCTTGCTGATATTCTTTCAGAGATGAACAATCCATTTCTTTTAGTTCTTCTCAAAGGAGATTTTCCTCATCCTTCCCGGAAGCCTGAGTAATTTTGCAAAACGGTTTTTTGAGATGCACTGTTATTACACAGTGTATTTAAAGGAAACCCACAATGCTGCTTATTTATACAACAGAATTCTAATATTTTCCCTGCTGTTTTTCATCTCAATTCATATTCATGTTAGTGACTTGTTTACTTTTGTTTGACTGCACCCGCGCATGTAATTGAAATAAGAGTTATTTTTCTTTAAACTGAATGTGCTTGAGGTGAATTGGAGGTTTCATTTCCATTCTTGAACCCTAAGCTGAGCGTTTTGTTAAGTTTCTATGCTGATGTTGAAAGATATATGAGCGATCATATTGCTTTTTTTATCTTTTGCTGGTTTGTTAGACAGCTAAATATCACAATACTACTTTTTAATGAGCTTTAATTAAGAGCTTGGCCAAACTGTTATGAAATTTTATATGGAGTAGAACTCACTGCATTGATGCTTTCAGTTGCCATAGATCTTTAATCTTCTAATTTTTCCACATTTTATCACATCTAGCATTTTACGTCATGATTTTCAAAGCTAACTTTTTTTTTCAGATAGTTTTCCTCCAGATGAACAGCTGAAAAAGCTCAGTAAAGACTATTGAAGTATAAGGCAGTTTGTGCTGCAAGTTAGCCCATGCAAAATAATTTTGAGTGTACACTGATGAAGTAAGCCTTTAAAGGTGCTCTTGAACTCTTTGTGATATGCTTGTTTTGAAGTCATTTACCTTTATTCACTGGAGGCATTCCTATTTTTTTTAATTTTCTGTGCTAGACAGGGGGCCTATAGATGTCTTTGCAACTTGAATAATTAAAACATTCTAGCTTGTACACTCTAATAAATGATGGAATTCTTACTTAAATGGACGTACAGGTCAGATGTTGCCTTTCGCATTAACTTCTTAGCAAGTGAACTCAAATGTGCTAGACAGAGCCAGCAAAAAGTTATGAAAACAGGTTTCTGCAGCTTTACTTGCTTGATTGAAAATATCTGATTGAATGGCTGCCACAAACAAATGCTCTTTAGGGAGCTGCCTGTTATTTTTGTTCTTGTCTTTCCTGTGTTTTCTTTATTCTAACAACCTTACTCAGTAGTTCATTTGAGAAGATGTATAGGAAGACTCCAAATACAGCATTTGTGGAGCTGATGTGACTTTAAAAATATTTTTGTGAACTTGTAAGTTATTTTTCCCTGTTCTGGTGAAGTGCAAATTAATTTTCAGCTGAAGGCTTTAATGACCACGAATCATTTATATTGGCTGCCAAAGGAACATTTTTGTTAATTGAATGTGGTCTAAAGGTATTATATGGCATGTTTTTGCAGACATTGATGAATGTGCAACTGGAAGGCATAGCTGTGCCAATGACACTGTTTGCTTTAACTTGGATGGTGGGTATGACTGTCGATGTCCACATGGCAAGAACTGCACAGGAGACTGTATCCATGAAGACAAAATCAAGCACAATGGTCAGATTTGGGTGCTGGAGAATGACAGATGCTCTGTCTGCTCATGCCAGGTCAGTTGAAATAAAACCAGCTGCTTCTGCAAAAATGGTGGAAGGATTGACAGGAAAAATAATATGATTCAAGTGAAATTCCTGTTTTAGGTGCCTTTTCATCTGTGCATGTTGTGCTTCACAAAAATGGAGTTTTGTAGGGCTTCAGGGAGAGCTTCTCTCTCCAAACCTGCACGAACAGAGCTTCCATGAAGTTTCTCATATAATACTGGCAGAAGGGGAAGAGTACTGTTTTGTTAGCAGCGATGCTGCCTTATCTTTTCTGAGTGGGAGTAATGGCATTTTCATGCAAAAAAAATATCCAGGCACATACTGGTGTTGATGACTGACACCAGTATCTTCAGCAGATGGCTATAAATAGAGGTCAATTCTGCCACTGCAGAGTAATTCAGCTTAGCTTTCTCAAATGTTTTTTGTGGGAAGCCCACAAGCTAAATGCAAATGAAGATTGAAGAGCCAATACACTGCTGAAAAAATCCTGAGCATTTCAGAAACTCGATTTTCATTGGCATGAATTTAATTTCTCACTAGCTACCATCATCTTTACATGAATAATTATAAACGAGAGGGAACTGATCTAGAAGTTTAGCAGAAGACTCAAGCAGTGCCCATATAAAAATGATAAAACTCTATGCAACCCATTAAAATTTGACCCTTGATAAAGACTTGCTTGAGTTTCACCACCTTAGGCTAGAATTGTCTGAAGGTTGGTTGTATGAAGGATTTATAAAAGACAACAGGGGAACTTTATGGTAGTTACCGAGTGTTTTGTGGTTTCTGCCTCTCGGAATTGTATTTCAACAAAGGTATTGTACAGTGGAAAAATGCACAAGCTGGTAGTGGTTTACAGTCATGCCAACACATCAAGTTTTGGTGCATGAATTGTAGGAGTCATGCAGATTTCTGCCATCACTCTGTATCTGTCTTCCAACAACAGAGTGGATACGTGATGTGCCGGCGAATGGTCTGTGACTGCGAAAATCCCACTGTTGACCTATTTTGCTGTCCTGAATGTGACCCAAGGCTCAGCAGTCAATGTTTACATCAGAGTGGAGAGCTTTCCTACAACAGTGGTGACTCCTGGATACAAAACTGTCAGCAGTGTCGCTGCTTGGTAAGGCTCTTGATTACAGTGGAATAAGCAGGAGGAAAAAAAGGACATGAGATATGCTAATCTCTGAATATTCATTTTCATATATTAGCATCCATTTAGTTCCCTCTGGAGTATGTGTATAATCAAAATCTGACTTTCATGGATATTTATCAGTATTATCAAGTTCCAGTCAAAAATGCATTTGGACATAATAAACATAGTAGAAATTATTTAATCATGAATATTGTTTTAGCAAGAGCGGAGGTCATTTGAGTACAGCTCCTATGCAGTAACACTCATGTTTTCACTCATTCAGAGACTGATGAGGCTGTATAAGGATATTCTAAATACGTATTCATTATCACAGTTGATAATTTCAAAGATGTTGATAGACTAAAATGTGTTTATTCACTCAGAAATTTCCTGTAACAGAAAAATTAATAAGAATTGATGCATTCTTCATATTAATGAAATAAGGTTTGAAAAAAATATATATCTTTTGAAGCTTGTGATCTTTTTCCTGAGGAGGTATTTCAGAGTCTTGGCAAACCTGTGCTGCATGATGGTGCTCAGAAAATTTCCATGGCAGAAACAATCCCAAGATAAAAGCAACTAGATTTTATCACAGGTTATCTCCAAATGTAAAGCCTAGTCCAGCTTTCCCTTGTCAGTGTACCATGAATAACTGCCAGAAACCAATTCTGTAGACACTGCTTTCGGTGTTGCCACTGCTAAAATTCAATGAAATAGACTCCCAGGTGTTTCGTTAAAAGTCTTAGAAACAAAACAAAAAAACCCCGACAGTCTGGGATCTCAATACATGTCTCTTTATTCAAGATGCTACTTCTGTAACTAAAGCCTACATTCTTTCTGTTGTCACAGTGGTTTTTAGGTGACAGTGTATTGCCTGCTCCTTGTACTGTCCATCACTACAAAAAATAAATCAAAATATCAAGATCAGTAACTGCTTTTAAGATTGCTTTCATTCTTTCTATCATGTGATTCAAAAAGAGAGGAAAATTGATCCAGATGAGAATTCCGTGAAGGAGTAACTTCAACAATGGTTTCTGCAACCAGAGCTGTAAAATTGAAGCTATGGCAAACCTCTGGGGATTTTTTTCAGCTATTGTTCTGGTATTGAAGTCATAATCCTCAAAGCACTAGGTTTGGTTTTATGAATACACTTCTGTCCTTGGCCGAAGTGCTATTCTCTTCATCCCCCCTCAAATCTTGACAGTCTTTGCTTGGATGAGCTGAATAAGTTGGAGGTCAGAGATAGATCTGCTCCAAAGCAAACTGGCGTTAATGACATCAGTGAACTGTTCCCTTTGACTGACAGATTTTAAACTTTGGCCCTTCTCCAGAATTGAACGGAAATTTGCCCAACTTCTAGTAACTAAAGTGAATAATCAGACATCTTAAGGTCTGTGTACTGGTGTACAGTAACTTCCCCTAACAACATGCTGGTCCCAAGCAAGTCTCTCTTTCGTCTTTTTCATACTCTGTACCGAACCCATCATGCAACATACAGAGAGTGTGATTAATTTTGGATGCCAACTAATCAGCTCATAACCTCCACAATGGATAGTAAGGGAGTGGAGGTCCTCTCACTGAGAATTCTGTGATGTTCCCTGCTAAACTGGGGTGCTGGTAGCTCAACACCCTTAGTCAAGCCAGTGGAACAAACAAGCTCAAACTTTACCCTGAGCTGAACAGTTAAGGGGTTATTCTGGAAATTAACAATCTCAACAGAAGTAAGAACTGAGGAAATTGAGATTTCAAAGCACTAGAGTAGACCTGTTATGGTTTCTGTCTCTCACAGAAGTAGGACATCACAAGGACAGGTCCACATTCTGTATTTCACAAGGTCTATGGAGAAGTTTTGGCTGTAGCTTGATGCAGAGTATATTGAATTAAGTTAAATCTAATGGACTTCTCCAGTAGCAAGCAGAGAAAGCAACAAGCTTTCTTTGTTTCCCACAGGCAATAAATGCTAGTGTTCTCCACACTGACTTCTGAACAGGACCAGATAGAAGAAACTAGGCAGCTAACATAGTGTTGAATCAGAGAAATGAGCTGTGAAACAAAACAACAGCTAATAATCTTCTTTTGTTCTCATAATATTTTCAAACAGCAAGGAGAGGTTGACTGTTGGCCCTTGACATGCCCAGAGGTGGACTGTGAGTTCAGTGTCCTCCCTGAGAACGAGTGCTGCCCACGCTGTGTCGCTGACCCCTGCCAAGCAGACACCATCCGCAATGACATCACTAAAACCTGCCTGGATGAAACCAATGTTGTTCGCTTCACTGGATCTTCTTGGATTAAGCATGGCACAGAGTGCACACTCTGCCAGTGCAAGGTAAGGAGCATAAAAATTAAGCTGAGATGCTGCTTTTCCATCTTGTTCTGCGCACATAAATATTAATGCATTGAGTCCAGTCAGTTGGTGTCTGCAGTTGTTTAAAAGCAGAGGAGATTACAGTAAAAGTGTTCAGTTTTGTTAACTTCACTCTTGCATGTGCTAGAATAATGGTTTAATGTGCTAGCAGGCCAGATGTAGAACAACAACCTACGCTGCAGTGTGCTGCACACAAGTCACGAGGCTTGGCTTTTCCACCACAACAGCTCAATTCAAGTTTGATTGCAGTTCTTACTGTACAGCTCTATGCTATCTGGGAAATATATAAAGAAACAAATAGATATGTAAGGTTAGATTTCAAGAAATGTGTTCTGTGTGATACTATAGAGTTACCAGAATGGTTTGATTTGTTCTTTGAGAATAATAATTGCTTTGAGAATAATGGGACTAGTTACACAGTTCTATAGCTTTCTTGCTTTAAAATTAGTACTAGAATCAACATGATGAAAAGAATATTTAGTAGTTTTTGTAGTGAAAGGAAGTCATTGAGGAAAAAAATTTTATGGTTCTGGGCTGATGTGAACTAAAGCTGTGAGAGAAAAAGAGGTTAAAATAAGTTTTTCCATTAAAAATAGGCCCTGTATGGTGAATAATACCAATACTGAAGAATGAAAAAATGATCCCACAGTAGCCAGAGAAAGAGAGACAGCAGGATTCATCCAGATATCCTTAATTTTTACTGAAATTCATCAAGGTCTTTATCCTATGTCATATCCAAGGAAGAGACTTCCCAAACTCTGCTACATGGTACCATTAACTACTTAGAAAGTTGCACATAAAAATAATTTGACTTCAACACCTCCTTCTGGGAGAGGTGGGGAGTAACTGATCATGGAGCAGAAGGTGTCAAGCAACACCTTCCTCCACTACTTTTCTGACATTATGCTGCATGAAACAGCAGTTGCTATTGTTGGGATGTAGTTCTTTTACTATGGAAGTAGTATGTGCCAAGTGAGAACATTTGGGCATTTGTCTTAATGTCAGAACGGGTGGGTGGTTCGGAGAAAGTGCTGTGATCTGACAGTGGCTAATGGTTAGAAAGCCAGATGCTGCTCAAAGGATGTTGAAACAGGCTTATGTGCACAAACCCATATTAGTGAGAACTGCATCTGGTGGAATACACCAGCTCCAGTGCTAGGAGATACTTATGGAGGAATGAAAATTAGGGGAAAAAAAAAAAAAGAGGGAATGAGAAACTGTAATTCTGTGACCTACAAGTTTGGGCTTGGGTGGCTCCCTGAGGTTTTTGCACCTCATTTTCCCTCTCTGTAAAACAAAATATTACGCATGATTCTTCTGTAAATGGCAATGAAGAAATAACATACCAGTTCGGGGGGGGGGCACCAATGCGTTGCTCCCCTCTGTCCTTTACTCTCAGCAAAGACTGAATCTTAAGCATGGACTAATTTCTTTTCAATGTAAACAAACAGATAGATTAATAAAATATATTGCTGCATTGTGAATATGTAGAAGATTTTAACATTTACTCTGCCAAACCCTTAGATTTAAAACAGCTCAGACGAGAATCTACTTAACAATGAAGATATAGCACTTTGACCCTCAGCAAGCAAAATTTTATTCAATTCTCTCTTCAGAGCCATTTTCTTTTTGAAATTCGCTATCTGTTTGTATTGGCAGCATTTTCGTATTGTAGTTCTGCATGCAAGAACCTCTCTCCTCCAGATCAGGTTAATGCTATACCCAATTTGTATAGTTCTCTCGTTTGCCCTGTGTCCCCTCATTCTTTTCTTGCAGAGAATCACATTGAAGGTCAAAGCTCAAGGCTAAGCCTCTCTAACCAAGCTATAGCAAAATAGGTTTACACAAATCCTTTAAGAATTCAGAAAGCTTGGCATCAGCTAAAGCAGAATTAGCCACAAAACCATTTCAAATCACAAGAAGGTGAACATTAGGATTGTCTAACCTTCTGTAACAGAAGAAGAGAAAGAAAATATTTGAATGATTCAGACCTTCGTCTTTAATTAGCCCTGGCAGTTTAGTCAACTAAACATATTTGGAACAATTTGAAAATAACATGAATTTCATTTGCATTGTAAGACTCAATTGAGGAAACGAAGTAGCAGAAAAGTAGAAAAAAAAATATCTTCATAGCTTAATCATGTCCATAGGTAATAGGTTCCCCTAATTTCAAATATTCTTAGAAAAATGTCCAGGCTATCAGGAAAAACTTTATGGATTAACATTTGCTGGTGTTGCAGCCAGGAAGAATTAACTTGAAACATGCAGTGCTAAATAAAACCCAGTGTCCCTTCTGTCTAATCTTAATAAAACTCTCAGCTGCCCTGTCTTGATCAACAGCTTTGTTACTTAGGCAAATGCCTGAAACTTTTATGTGAGGAGCATTTCTTCCGCTGATCCTAGCTCCTTTCAGTTTGACTGCTGTAGCTTTGGGACATAAACCACAGAAAACCAAGCAATTAAAAGAATCATTATAGCCTATCCCCTTAGACATCGGAAGGACACAACAATTTCATGAATATAATCCAAATTTGTATTCATCTGTATTTTACAAAACTATACCTTAAAATCAGATATGAGTTTTCAAATGGCTGTGACTGTTAAATTGACTGAGCTTATACAACATGCTAAATGTTCCAATTCTCTTTGTTCTTCCTTTAGAATGGCCACGTCTGTTGCTCAGTGGATCCACAGTGCCTTCAGGAACTGTGACACCAACAACCATCTCTCACAAGCAGTTTCTGGTTAAAGATTTTTCTGTCACACACACAAAAAAAGACCATTAGACCAAAAATTGTACAAAATTAAAACTAAAATTGAATTGTTCTTGTCCATCTAAAGTGCAGAAATGTGATGAACTCAGATTTTTTAATTAGAATGAAATTTATGGGACTCAAGACAAGCTCAGATATGTAAACCTTTGAATGAGGTCAGACCCAAATGTTCTGGCTATTTGTCTGTCTGACTTCATTATGCAGGATATTAGGTTAGTATAAAGTGACGTGTTGCAATGCTATATATAATGATGTCAAGATCCAAAGTCAACCAGGAGCTCTTACAGGGTCTTCCAAAGCTTTGAGAGTTCAACACTTGACCAGATGCAGAGATTTTTACCTAAGCATATTTGGTTCTTCACAAACGTATTTGAATGTTCACTGCAGAATATAGCAGATGTTTGAGTAAAAGGATGAAGCCTTCAGGAGAACATAGCAGCTAAGATGTGATATGTACAGTATATGCGCTGAAAAAAAAAAGATACAAGCTGTTGTAAAAACAAACAACAATAAATAAACAAATAAAAAACACAGAAAAAAAACCTAAAAACAAAAACCGTAATGCACAGGCATGGCTTCTTAATGTTTTCTGATGGGAAAAGTCATCAATATTTCCTTGTTTTACTGCACTTACTATTATTTCTTGATTGAATCTGTTCAGTATAAGCTCGTTATTGTGCAAATTTAAATAAATATTTCTCTTACCTTAAGTTTCAGTTTGTGTCCTCTTTCTTTTTCATGGGTATCATTTTTTTTTCATGTGTGTTGTTTTTAATCCTTTGTCAGCATGCCTAGGCAGCTGGGCAATGCACGTAGAGAGCAGTGGAGGAATTAGAGAGGAGTATGTGGGAGTTTCTGCCCAGCACAACCCTGTGCCTGTCACTTCTTATCCCTGTTATTAAATTCACGCATGTGAGCCATTACAATGCATTGAACAGAACAATTCAGAGATCAGACTCTACATGCCAGTGAGATGCTGCCACCCAGAGTGGGTACATACCATTTGTGTGTGACTTACATCTGCTCAGATTAAAGGGGATGCTCTCTAGATTCTTGCTCTCTCCAGCTGCTGTAGGCAGGTTTTTTTCTCCATAAGCTCCACAGCTGTTTTTGTTGTTTGTGTAAAGTATCTTAATGCATGGGGATCACCTCAATATGCAAGCTCTACTTTCATTACTGCACTGTTGGGAAAATAAATAAAAGAGGCTACATGACCAAAGCTGTTTTATTTTGGGAGAGACACAAAGAATAAAGCAGTGCTTAGAAATTAAGAACTGAAAAGGCTGAATATGTAAGGAATTCATCACAAAGAGTTGAAACAAAACAGCAGAGGAGGAAACTTCCCCAAATGGCACCAACCCTTTAAACAGTGCTCTAGTAGTTGCATTCTTTTCAATGTGCCTTTCTTGCCTTTAGCATCTCTCTTACCTTCTCAGTTGTCACGGGCTAAACTTCCCTCACATACTAAGAGATTATGAGGGAAATCCATGTACTTATTTTTAATAAAACTGTATTATTTTCCCTCAAACAGATGCTACCATGCAGTGTTCCATATACAGAAAGAGATGAAAGGAATGCCACGCAACTTCATGTACCTAGTATCTGTTCGTTGCAGGGAGTTGGACTAGATGACCTTTAAGGGTCCCTTCCAACTCAAACAGTTCTGTGATTCTAGAATTTCATTGAGCCCTGGTGTGTATCAAGTACTGCACGTTTCTGAAGCAGGGAATACAGGAAATCCTAGGCCACTGAATGCAAACAATACAACAAACCCAAGACACTAAAAATCTGAAGAAATCCTGCAAAATATGATTGATAGCTTACATTGGACCATTAAAACTATGAAGATTTTTCCGATCAAATAAACCTTTTTCCTCACTCTGTCCATAAATAACAAGTACTCAAGGGATTTACTGTTTTGTGCAGTTCCTGGCAAGCTGCAATCAATGTTGCTTAAGAAGAGTGTTAGCTCCTTGAAAAAGGAGGCTGCTTTCTGTGCTGTGTTTTCTTGCCTGCTAGCAATTGTTCGGAGGTCATGTTTTGCCCTCTGCAGCAGAGGTACATTTCCTGTTGATTTCAGTGGCAGCTGCATGCCTATTTCTGAGAGAAGGTTTAACAGACGGCACTACTGTTTAGAAATTGCACTTCACTTTCATTAAAGAAAAGGAATAAGATAGGTGCAGGAAATACATGGAAACCAGACTTAAGGATTTGAAAGATACAAAAAAGTGAACATTTTTCAAGCGCAAAATCGTCAGGCATTGTTGCATGCTGTAGAAAGCACTGACTGAAACCAGTGGAGTGGGCAGAGGGAAGGGCAGACATCCACAGCACAGCTGAGAACATCTCCATTTTGGGTCTGGGGAAAGGTAAGTTATGGGTGAGACAAGTGTGCCTGCTCTTATTTTGGTTTAGTGCATTCCATGACACCGAATTTAGATCTGTAACAGATATGAGTCACTCCCTGGAAGGCACAGCAAAATTGGTACTTAATCTCAGCATTTATTCAAAACTCAAAATCTGGAGAGATGGAAAATAAACATCTATTTCCTTTTGTTGCCTACCATGACCTGAGAACTTTGTGCCACTGCAGGTGCAATACAAAAAGAAGCAGGCTTAAAACCCAAGGATTGAAACATAACATAATAACTAAACCTTGAATCACATCCTTGGAGAGACAGTGCCACATGTATGTGCAGAGCAGAACTTACCCTGCTGAACAAAGCTGGAAATCTCTGCTGAATAAAAAATGGAAATGGGGTGTGTGAACATTGTCTAATTTATCAGTGTTCAAGGTTACTAATCAGTTGGGAGTTCTTCTAAAGGTCAACAAAGTCCAGTGAGACATCTCGGTGACCTTCGCTGTCATCCACTTTCATCCCCCTTTCCCCATCTCCCTCCTGTTCAGTCAAGCCACTAATTAGTAGCGCATGTTTTTCATTTTCTTTGAAAAATAAATTTATGTATTATTAAAAATTTATGTCTAATCTCAAGGCCTAAATGTCCATCAGACAATATAGTCCATAAAAATATATATATTCTATATTTCTGAACAATGCAGGTACATTGTGTTCTTTTAGTGGCCTTTCATTATTGATGCACTGTTTGCTGTACTAGAATTCAGTAGCTTCCATAAAGGAATTGTCACCCCTCTGCAGAGTAATTGCCCTACGTTAATTGACTTACAGATACAAAGGCAGAAATGTCTTCAGTTACAATGCTGAATTCAATGCTGCAGCGAAACAGGCTGACAAAAAGCAGCCGTGTTGGTAAACTGTAGAAAAAGGAACTAGCTGTGCTGCTGCCCATTTGTGGCACTCACAAATTGGTTGTGGGCAAGAACAGAGGTCTGGTTGCCTCAAGCCTCCTTGTGGCTCAGCACACCTTTGCCTTCTGTGAGAGCTCCATCTTTTGAAGCCCAACTGGTGGAAAATGGTCATTAAGCCATAGCTAAAATGCACTGCCTTTTTCTAGGGTGTGGAGAAGCAGATATTTAGGTGGGGAGCACTGTACAGCTGCCCACACTCAGGACCAGCATAGGCTTTCCACAGAGTGGACACAGCAGCAAAAGCTTCGGATATAGGGGTGTATGGGACAGCTCCTGAGCCCCCTCCATGGCCACAGGGAGTCTCACCTAGAGTGAGTGGTTGGCGTCTGTGTTCCAGTGCAGGATGCTCTGGGCAGACAGCTCTTGTGGGTCTGCTCTGAAGTGCATGAGTCCCAGTGCACTGCAGCACAGCACTCAGCTTGCATGGCCTCTCTCTATTTCTCAGACAAAAATAGCAGTAGCTTTAGCTCAGCTAGTTATTTTTTAATGGTGAAACTAACTTACAGGCAAATGCAGTTTAACTTGTCCCCAAACCAGTTAATAATTTAAGTTCAAAGTCACCAGATAGCTTTTGCCACATATTTAAGGAAATGTTTCAGAGCAACACAAATAGGAAGACTTGAGCAGCTCTGGCATCTGCTGAGTGCACAGCTCATGGAGAAACGGCTGTTCCACAGTGCATCAGAGAGGTCCCGCTGCAGCTGCATCTTCTGCCTGAAACAGAGCAGCAGTACCACCACGTTCTGCATGCTCACAGCCCCGGCAAGCTCTTCTGCTGCTATTTTAACTTCTAATTAAAAATGTAAAGCTTCTTGTTGCTTTAGCATGGTGGCCAAATCTCTGCCCTGGGAGGAAAGACAAGAGCACAGCTGGGTTTCTGACTAAGAAGAAGAGATTGAGAGAGGGCCTGCAAGGAAAAAGACCATGCTGCAAACTCCTGTCCTGTTCAGCAGCCATGTGAATAGTCATTAGTATGTCAATATTTCACTTCTGAGTTGTTTTTTTCCTTTTTCTTTTAATTTTTTTTCAGCAGTGTCATTCTAATAAAAAACAACGTATATATTTTAATTATCAGTTGTTAACATCACTTGCGCATCTAGATATACACTAATCAGTATTTTCTTACTGCCAGTTTACAGCTTGTACAATGCCAGAGACATTACTTAATATAACAGATTTTCACCCTTCATTCTACTCATCTGTTCATAGATTATGTCTATAATATGAAACTTTAATTACTTCAAACTGTAAGAATCTATTGATCACATAATGCTTCATCCATAAAAGAGCCAAACTCAATTACTGTTCTTCATCTTAAAATCAGTTTTTATCAGTAATCTCATTTTACTATTTTAGACTCCCAGTGTAACTCCCAGGATGTCCTTCATATATCAGCAACATTGCTTGGAATTGTAAAGGAAAATTTTTAAGGATTTATTTTAGGACTGAATCATATTTTAAAACCAAAATAACCAGACCTGCATTAGCACAGCTAGAACATCCATCTAAACAGAACAGCAGAAACAAAGTACTGACTCAAGTGCGATTTCATGTTGGTGAGGGAGTGCAACTTTATTCAGTGGGGTGGAGAACAAAACAGAAAAACAATCAGCAAAATCACTAATGTCTGGTTGGCCCTCTCCCTGCTTTTAATGACCAGCGATCTGAGAAAGAAGAGGGATGCAGCTTTTTGCACAGATACATTATTTCTTACGAGAAGCTCTGCAGCTGATGCTGCTTTTGAATATTTCATCTGACTTAGTGTGTCAAAGCCCTTTCCTGTTTATTTTCTTGACTAAATTGATAAAAATGAAAACAAAATATTTAGGGCAACCACAGTGCCCAGTTTTCTCCCAGAATTGGTAGTGGCTGCAGTGGGTGCCTCCTGCCCTCAGGGTAGCTGTGGGCACTGGCTCAGGGCTTGGAGCAGCACTCCAACCACAGGCATCTTTGTTCTAATACTTAGGGGAAGACAATATAAGGAGCAGCTGAGGATCCTCGGTTTGCTCAGCCCAGAGCAGAGGAGCGGCCTCATGGTGGCTGCAGCTCCTCACAGGCAGCAGAGGGGCAGCGGTGAGCTCTGCTCTCTGTGACAGCGACGGGGCCCCAGGGAAGGGCATGGAGCTGTGTCAGGGGAGGGGCAGGTGGAGGTTAGGAAAAGGTTCTTCACCAGAGGGCAGTGGGCATGGAACTGGCTGCCCAGGACAGTGAGGATGGCATCGAGATGCTGGAGTTCAAGGTGCATCTGGAGAACACTCTCAGATGTAGGGCTTGATTTTGGGTAGTTCTGTATGAAGTCAGGCTCAATGATTCTTATGGGTCCTTTCTAACTTGAAATATTTTACGATTCTGTAATTTGTCAGGTACCAGCAGCCAGCTCCCCCATGAGCTGCGGACAGAGTGACCGTGTGCACACTGACTCCTCTTGAAGACATGCAAGGCAAGAACTCCCAGTTTCGTTGCAAGTCCTGTGGACAATGCCTGGCTGTCAGTGCCTGCAGGTCCTAGAGCAGGCACCCCTTGCCCCTGCCTTGCCTGGTCAGGCAGCTGATAAACTGACACTGAAGCTCATCTAAAGCAGGCACTGTGAGAATTTGGCCTTATAGACATTGCCATTGGCAATGTGAGGGAGTAATGTATCTACAGCTTAAATGATACCTTTTTAATTAGCCGATTTATGCCATTTTAAGTTTCCTCTGGGTAATAATTATGTCTGATGTTCTCTGATGCTCTTGTGAAAAACACAGCAGGAGATGAAGAAATAATTCAGTTTCTTCACTCGGTAAACTTGAGAGGCCGCTCAGCTGATGCTTCCTTCAAAGGAAGGACAGCTGGAACCCACAGAGCTTGTGATCCCCCCAGAACAGGCCCAGCTCAGCAGAAAGGCAGGCCGCACCTGAACCCATCCTGGCCACCACAGGCAGCTCCTGCCCTCCAGCCCCATCAGCAAGAGCACCGCCTCTGACATCCTTCTCACAGCAAATTAACTCCTTCACCACACGGCTATGGGGTTGGCTTCTAGCTGCAAGTAGGGTAGGGAAAAGGCAGCAGACTGGGTTGTGTAGCTACGCTGCACCCTGCCTGCATTTTTATTCAGAAAATTATATGCTGTTCCCTCTTCTCTGCAGGCACAGGGACGAGCACCGGCAGATCCCTTTCAGTGCTGGCCTGTCTCAACACAGTACTGACGACTCCCATGACAGATCATTTCATTTTGTTAGGCTTTCAAACTTTCTTACATTGAATTCATCACTTGTGATGGAGATCAGTTGTGTTGCTTTAAAGGTTTCAGCCAGCGTTAATTATCCTTTTACAAAGCCCAAAAGAGACACTTCCAGTGTGCATTTTCTGTGCTCAAAGTAGCTGTATGATTAACATTGAGTTTGGACAAATCTGGAGTCAAATTCTTACTTTAGCCCTAATTCTGCCAGTTCAGACTCATCTGTATTTTCTATTGCTTTGGGACTTGAACCAGACTGAGAAAGTGGTTGCTGAAATCCTAATTATCTTTGGGCTTTTTTCCTTCTGAATGAGGATTATAGGAAATCAAAGTCCTTTTTCTTAAAAAACAAACAAACAACAAAAACAAACCACCACCAAAACCTTAACAAACCAGACAGAAACTTCTTCTGAAATCTGCATCTCAGGTCAATTTGCACCCTCATTCTTGCAGATCTAAATCCCTCAATCACACCAAACTTTTAAATACTTCATCAATTCCCAGCAAAGCTACAGATATTCAGACCTTTATAGAGCCCATTTGAGTGATCTTATTTCTCACGCAGCGTATTTTCATCATTCATGCATCTTTCAAATCATTTTTGTAAGCTCCATGTAGTTGAATTGCTTCCTATGCCTAATATCTGCTAGCATATAATTTCTCACCGGTTGCATTTGACTTTTTTCAGCTGTTAGAATTTAAGGTTCATACATTAAATACATTCTCGGGTACACCTGGTCAGCAGCAGCAAACCTACCTCTCTTCCTACAGAGAGCTAAATTTGGCTCAGTGCACTTCAGGGTGAAGCCAAAATTGTGTTTGATTTAGTATTTGAAATAATTTCTGTGCTTTATTGTGTTCCAGCATTTTTGCATTAATCCAGCTTACAAGCATAAACCTGGATTTCTGAACAATCAATCAATACAAGGTCAACTGCAGCCATTTCCTGCATGATGTGAATCAAAACTCAGACACATGGACATTTATTGTTGTACAGAGAAGCACGAATTTCACTGTAACCAAAATGCTTTTCATGTACAAAACGAAATATACAGACTGGTTTCAAGTGAATTAGGTAATAAATTTTTTTTCTCTGGGTTTAGCAAGATCAGAGGAAAACATAGATGTGAATTTACAGTGTATTTGCTGAGTGCTGTACCTGAAAATCCTGAGAAGGCAGCACCTGAATAGAGCGGATATAGATCAGTCATTAAGGAAAAACTTCAGGATGAAGAAGTGTCTTGGACTGAGGGACTTCTGGCTCTGAGCTTCAAGCACATGGCATGGCTGATGGAGCACACCTGAGCACGGCGCCAGCTGTGATGGAGGAGCAGCTGATGGATGCTGTCACCTCTTCTCAGCTGTGATGTAAATGAATCCCAGGAAAGTCAGCAAAGATTTTCCCTCGTGGTAGGACCCAGGCCCTGAAATATTTATGTACGTGCTAAATGAAAGATTCCTATTAACCTTAGATAAGCCCATGGTATTTGTTTGTTTGTTTGTTTTGTGGGTCCTTTGAGCCCTTACACGTTGTATCTGGCATGGTTCAAACATGGTCTTCCTCCCATCCCTTTCTCCTCAGGGATGTTCAAAGAAGCTATAAATATACATAAACTGAAAATGACATTGACTATAGTTGGTCTATTTTGTTTGTCTGAGGCACAAAGAATAAAGCCAAATCTGTTTTGAAGCTATTTTGGTTTCTGTGAGGGTGCTGGGTGTTGGTAGTGTCAAGAAGGCTCTGGCTGTGTCCCTTTAGGTGCCGCAGATGAAAGGATCCATTTGATACAGTGCAGCCCCTCAAAGGCTGCACGGTTAGGGGCAGCGATGCACAAAATTACACACACAAAGAAACAGAATGACTTGCAGATATGTGACTGAAGCACTGTGTCTGCAAAAAGAGAGGTTTGTTCCGTCTAATTGTGTGCATGGTGCCCCCAATTACGTGTGCAACCTGGTTGCCTATCTTCAATGGCTTAGCAAGAAGATTACTTTCACAGCAGCTCCCTGATAAATGTCTGCTCGCTCATTAACATTGCTGACATTTCCTATGTCTGCTCAGATTTGTAGCCAGAGCTAATCCGTATCCTATTTAGTTCATAGGCTAAAGTTCAAATGGAACAAATTTTGATCCTATTTGTACGACTGTGTATAATTTCCCTCCCATCTTTCCAGGCACAATAATAGCATCAAACCCAGAAAAAAACAAAACGAAACAAAAAATAACACCTCAACTCTGAAACAGTGGAAAGCTCATTTATAATTATTCTGGGACAAAACTCCCTTTTAACTCTGAATATATATATATATAATTTTGTTAATCACTTTCACCTTTATTTCTGCACGGTAACAATTACTCAGATCTATGGTTCTTTCACAATTGGCCTATGTTATAGTTTTATATATGTATCCGTTAAAGCAATAAATATTTTTTTTCAATGCATTTAATAAAAATACATGTAGAAGATTTTTGAATAATGACTGTTCTTGGAACTGGCACCATTTTTTTTATGTGGGATGGTGACACTGTAAGTCAAACCAAAGGCTGTGCTTAAATAATGTTATTTGTTGTGGCCTGAATCCACAAGGTAGGTATCAGAAAATGTTTAACCTGAAAAAAATGAACAGAACTCGGGAATTTTTTTTGCTGAAATATTTTCTTCAACATTGTAAATATCCAGAGAACAGGAATGAATGAGGTAAAAGTTTGTCTCGCTCCAATTTACAGGAGGGAGAAGGGGTTCTTTTAATATATGTATACCCGACAGCGAGATTAAGACACAACGGGTCAAATGTTAGCCCAACCAGTTTATTACAAATCCTAGTAGCTTAGGGAGATGGGGAAGGGAAGGTAAGCGATAGAAAAGAGAGAAAAAAAAGCAAGGAGTCTTTGTAGAAAGCAAGAGAGATAGTCACCACCAGGGGTCCAGTGTTGTTTGTAGCGCAGACGTTGATCTTCTTGGGTGATGGGTCATCAGGGCTTGTTGTTCGGTTGTCAACTGCTTCGGTTGACGACTGCTTTGGTTGACGACCACCTCCAATAGCAGTACGAACTTATTTATAAGTCCAAATTGGTCGAGTCAGCTCTCTTTGGAGTGACAGTTCAAATCCAAAGTGGTTGAGTCAGCTCTCCCTGGAGTTGCAGCTTCTGGCTTTGGGATCTCAGCAGAAAACTCCTTTGTTCCCATCTTCCTGGCCTTGCCAGCAGATAAGAGGGAGCAGAGAGGTGCCCACCTGCATCGTGTTTTTCACAGGATACGATGGTATCATTCCCCAGTCTCCCATACCAAGCTGGCGCTACTTGGTCACAGGCCAGATCTTCTGCCAGTAAACACTCCTGAGCACTCTCTTCCTGGGGCAAACAGCTCTGAAGGAAATGCTTTCGAATGTTCACACAGTGATGTTGATTGCCACACGGCGACACCCACCATTTGCCTCCTTGGTAAGTCAGTTAGAGTCTTATCACAAAACATACCTCAGAAAGCAAGCTTTGAGCCAAAAGAAAAGAAGGGTTCAGACAAAGTTTTATTTCAAAGGCTCCTTAGGACAAGTGGAATTACCTGCCTAGATAAAAGCCACACTCAGCCAAGCTGCATCACAGTGGCACATTTCACTGCCCCTCTAGGTGAGCCTGAAGTCGTTTCTCTGCTTCCCCTGTGTTTGAGACTGACTCTTTCTTTCCATCACTGTGAGAAGAAGTGGTGACTGTCATTGCCACCCCACTGCAACAGCAATGAAATGCCTGGCAGAGCTAGGATGTCTCTTCCCTAGCCTGGCCACCACCTCTGCCCCACCACCATACCTCCCATCTGCCTCAAGGTGCCGTAGCCTTGAGCACTTATCTGTTGGTCTCTTTTTTTCCCAGGATGCATACATTCCTGGGCATCCAGTGGCTGTGAGATATGAGGTGGGTGGGAGGCAGTGCCTCCCGAGCCCTGTGGTTTGGGTGTTCACATCTCCCTTGGTCAGGGGCTTAGAAAGTTGAGCACTACAGACTGAGGGCCCATTGATAAGAGGCTGTCAGCACTGCTAACACAGATTTATAGATAATCAAGCTGCAGAATGACAGTTGATCATGAACTTAACCAGTTCATTTATGGGCCACTTAATCTTTTTGAAAATATTGCTTTGCAGGAAATAACAAGCATTTAATGAATGACTTTAATAGTAATAAAAAAAAGATCCACATGGGATGCAATTTCAGTGTCATTTTTCATGTAGTAACTAGATTTTATTCACTGGACTCCACAGTCTTTTGTCAACATCCATGAGAATTCAAAAATGTCACATAAGTCACTGGAGAGCTCCCATTTTATTCCCCATCTACTCTGGAAGCAAATATAGAATTACAAGGGAAGCATTAATAAAAAATTGAGTGTATGGGCTGCATGGACTGATACAAAGTGCATTTGATAGTATGCATCAAGATGTAGCCATACAAAAAATTCCATACAATTCATGCAATTCAACAATGCACTGTGTTGGTTTTTTTTCCCCAAAAAGAACAATGTATTTTAAACTAGAGCTAAATTTGTCTCCATAAATAATAAAGTAGTGGAAAACATTACATCAGCACAGATGTGCAGAGCCAGTGGCATCCTAGTGGCTTGATTACCCCAGCAGATTCCTTCCTAGATTTAGTAATAGCAGATTTAGGTGACAGGTGATAGGTGACGAGTGATAGGTAAGGAACTTGACCCTTTCTTTCTGATCACATCTAATTTGCACTAACGTGGAAGAACTAGAACCAGTGAACCCCACAGAGGGCATGAATTCACCCAGACAGTCCTAGTGACCAAGCATGGAGCTGTTTCTTCACTGCATCTAAACCAGAGGAACTTCCACCATTTCAATGGCAGTGATGAAATTCAGTGCGAAGAGCTCTCCATCTTTCTTTAAGGGTCACTAATGGAACAGAAATCGAACCAAAAGCTCAGCCTGGGCATTTTTCCTATTCCTTTTTCCTTTCCCTGCTCCTTCTTTCTGTCTTCCTGGGAGGTTTCTGGCACTGTATACACAATGTTTTCACTCGTGCTTGTGTTGCTGTCATATTCTCTGACCACTGAAACCAAACCAAACCAAACAAGGCATCAAGGAATATCCAGCAGATGTGGAAAAGCCAGTAGGGCTGTTAAAAGATGAATAAATAGATTAGGCATTGCATGCAGGAGAGGCAATTTAGACTATCATGTCTTCATAAGCAAAAGTGGCTGGTTTTCCATGTAGTGGCATGCTTTTGAGGCTCTTTCTTGTCTCCCAATTACATGCTTGTCAAAGATAGAGCCAGAAGGTCATAACCACTTTGCTCTCCTCACTATATAAATCAGCCAGCCAAAACTACCATTTCTTAGTGCATTTCAATTATTTATGACCCCAAACCTAGTTGAACAAATATGCTCCTAGGCTAGAATCTAAAGGCTAAAAGAAGAAGAAAGTCAGCATCACAAATCAGTAGCAGCGGGCAACATCAGACTGGGGAATACAAGCTCTCTAAATAGCAAGAAATCTTCCTGGCATGCCTTCATTGGGTCAAAGGTTATGGGAGCTGCAAGGCATTAGGGTTTCTCTACACTGTTTGAAGTGTTCATTTGAAACCACACAGTCCTGATATGTTTTTTTAATATACTGCTTGGACACGCAGCTGAGACACACACAAACATATGCTCACATCCCAAACAAACAGACTGGATCCCTCATCCCAGCCTACTCCAGAACTCAGCCCCTACACATGAACACAGGGCAGAGCGCCCTACACCCAGGGACATCACTGGAAATGGAGTTTGGTGAGAAGCTGGGACAGGCAGCGCTTAGCAGGTGTGGGCATGACTGCACAGGTTTTGGTTATGCCAAGCAGCTCATTTCTCCCAGCTGTGGTGTTCTGTGTATGTCTGTGTGGACTCTTTGTCAAGTAACCTAACACCCCCTACCATGCCCACACTGGCACTGACATGAACTAGATGATGTTTGGTTGACTGTTGGCTTAGAGGGACATTCAGTCTGATCTCATACAGTTATGGTGGCTACCTACCACAGGGGAGTCTGGAGCAAAGAGCTCTCATTAGATTTCAGTTGTAATAAACTGTGTATTGACAGGGAACAGCACTGAAAATCAGCCAGAATTTCATATTGATGTAATGAATATTTGAAGCAAAAATGGAAATGCTTCAGAAGGACAAAGATACTTGTTAAGCTTCTGCAAAGTTTTCCAGGACAGAATAGGTTGTAGCTAAACATTTGTACTCTCCTGAACAGAAAAACATAGTGGAAGGAGTATTCACAGATATAGATCCCATATTTCGGATAAAAAATTGAGCAGCTCTATCACCCTTATCCTGGGAAAGCCCTCACTCCTCCTTGGCTTTGGCAAGAGGACTTACCTCCATAAAAGAGAAAATCCAGTCCTGAAGTCCAGTGAAGAATCACATCATAGAATCATAGAATGGCTTGGGTTGGAAGGGACCTCAAAGATCATCAATCTCCAACCCCCCGCCAGAGGCAGGGCCGCCAATCTCCATATCTAATACTAGACCAGGCTGCCCAGGGTCCCGTCCAACCTGGCCTTTAACACCTCCAGGTATGGGGCATCCACAGCCTCCCTGGGCAGTGACAAGCCCCTGGGCCCTAGCAGGATGAACACCAAATGGAGCAGGTGCTCCTCGGGTGAGGAGACCCAGAACAGGCCTCAACTGCATGACAGAGTAACATGCTTCAGAAAATCAGCAGTGAGAGAAGAGGAACCTCTAATTCAGCATCCTATTGACACTCAACCTACTATAAGTGAAATTCCACTTGCCACGCACTTGTTGATGAATGTTGCGTGAACTTATCCGAAAAAGAAGTTATGGATCTCTTAGAGAAAATGACGGAAGACATGAATCTAAATGAAGACCATAAAGCTCCTTTAAGAGACAAGGATTTGTCCACAAAACGTGAGAGGGTTGACAAGTACATTTCTGTAACTGCCAAATCTGGTGGCCTGAAAAACAGCAAACATGAATGCGCCCTGACCTCGCAAGAGTATATTCATGAATTGCGATCTGGAATTGCCAATAAAAAGCTTCTTAACTGTCTTGAGTCTCTGAGAGTGTCTTTAACCAGCTACCAGTTAGCTGGGTTAACAATTTTGGACATGAAGCCCTTGGACTTCTGTTGGATGCCTTGGAAAGGCTTCTGGACAAGAAACAGCAAGAAAATATTGGTAAGAAGAATCAACATAAACTTATCCGGTGCCTCAAAGTATTTATGAACAATAAATATGGATTGCAACGGATTCTAGGAGATGAAAGAAGTCTCTTACTGTTATCAAGAGTTTTGACCCGAAGTACCACACATGATGACAGAAACAGCGAAAATACTTTCTGCCATATACTCAGATTTGCATGGCATGGGCTCAGCAGCCCCAGTGACATTAGAAGAGCATAAACACACCTTAACCCTGGGAAATCCCGATGGTGCCCAGGGACCCAGACATGCAAGGAGATGCAGGGAGCACTGCCATGGATGTGACAGCAGCATTTAGTCTTCAGCAACAAAAGCCCTTTAAGAAACATCTTCTCCTGTTTTGCTGTAGTAGCATCCACATTAACCATGTCGTCCAAACACAGTTAGGCTGACGGGACCAGCCCTGGTAACTCTGCTGGTCTCGCTCACGGAACAGCTTTACTAAACATGCATATAAGAGAACACAAGTGAGCTAAGTGCTATGCAGCAGAGATGTGGCTGTGCCGAGAAGCACCAGGCTTTGTGGTGAAAGGCATCAAGTTGTGCAGCAGGAGTTACAAAACAGTGATATTTAGGAGCAAGTGGATCACTGTTTCATCTGAGCAGCTCTTCAGGAAAAGGAGAAGAAAGCCACTGGGTGACTGCAGCACCTGGCAGTCACAACCAGTCCTGCCTCACTCACCTACCCTGGAGCTGACGTGCCTTCTCTAAGGCATTACCACCGAGGTGCCTGGACCCCAGCACACAGCAATTCACATTTTGCACAGCAAGTCCTTACCCGTGTAAATCACAAAAAAAGCAATCTAGAAAACAGGATAAAGAGGCTGCTTGTGGGACTAAGCATGCATCTTACCCTCCCCCTCACCTCTCTGCAGCAGAGGGAACCTGTCTGTACATCTCAAACCCTTATCCACTCTTGCCTTAGTGCAGCAAGGACCAGAAGAGGCTCTGTGACTTCGATGTAGGTAGGATCTCCAGCTTCCAGCTCTCAAGAAAATTGTACCTGGTAGCCAGGTCTATCACGTGGCAGACAGTTCACTGGGTTTCAGCATTTATGCTACAAAATTAAGCACCAACAACATATAAATGAAGTGTATTTGTGCAGTACTTCAAAAACTATGATGGAAGCACTAAAGGTTATTTATCGTTATAGCAGTTTCAGAGGATTCCATATAAAATATAGTCTGCCTTGCTCCGTTCTATACTGAGAAGTGATGCAGAAACAACCTTTCAAATGGACTACACTGTTCCAGATTTGCTGATAGACTAAATTATAAAATGTCCTTATTAATACCTGACCAAAAAAAATAGTACCGTGTGCAAGTTTGAGCACTTCCACCAGTGCTCTAGATCAGTCCTGCAAGTAGAACTTGAATATTAGTGGAAAAATATGCCAGTCTTCACCAGAAGTAAACTGGACAGCAAAGTTTTGGAGAGTAAGATACCAGGGGACCACAGTTACGGCTTCAGCTTCTGCTTCTGCTGAATACTTCTACTGGCAGTAAGCAACAATGGAAGCATAAGTAAATATGTTTTTATCTTGCTTTTAGGAGTTGCCTGATTGAAAGAAAAAAAATAAAAACACTAAAGCCACCATTAACTGACTTTGTTTTCCTAATGACTTATTACCAAGTATGACAGGATGTTTCAAAGACATTTTTCAGTCATCAAACACATCTTGGTTGGACTGGATAATCTCCAGAGGTCCCTTCCAATCCCTACAGTTCTGTGATTCGACATTCTACATTACTAACAAAACCCTTCTGTACATTATACTGCATGAGGCAGGTGGGACAGCAGCAGGCAAAGTATTTTGAGCTCATATGCTGTGGATTCCTTCAAAGTCAAAGATAATTTCTCCACTAATAGGAGCTGAAAACTGCATAAACACTGCTTGTGCCTTTGCTAATGAGTGTAGCCAAGGTGACAAGAGCATAGCCTTTCTTATGAGAAAAGATGCTGACCACCTGAGTAAATGGGTAGGAGAATCTGAACAACAGCTTTGTTAATAATGTGATAGGCCTCTTGGATAAGACCTTGAATTATTTTCTTTGATGAGATAGATGATCTTGCTCTTGTCCAGGCCAACAAGCAAGATCAAATTCATAGTTCTGTTTTATTAACACTTCTGGCAGTTATGTATGGCTTAGACAGCAGAAGGGAGATTGCGGTAAACAAAAGCACCAACAGATGAGATTGCAGAGATCCTACTTTATGGACACCTGGACACTTTGATCCAGAGTTCTACTCTTGCCAGATAAAGAGGCTAGAAAGAAATTTTCAAGATTCACACCCACAGTTGGGCACTTTTCTTGATGAGTTAGCTGAAGAACTTGTTGGATCCTGTGGTGCTGATATAAAATGTCTACATGCTGAATCCGCCCTGTGTGCCCTGTGCCAACACTCTCCTCAGATATACACAAGCAGTGTATTAAAACACAAGCTTTTTTCTTAGGGCTGTGAAGAAGGCTGTTCCAGCATCACAGAGGGCTGTGGCTTCACCTGGACAAGTACCATTACCCATTATTAAGCAACTTCTTAGAAATACAACAGACAGAATTCTACAAGCCTTGCAGAGGTTACTTCCGCACGCAGACCTTGCACAAATGGACCAAAAGCAAGAAAGTACAAATCAGGCATGTCCCACATGTGGCACGGGAGAGCTAGTAATTAGCCTCTCAGAATTGTCCCAGAGGAATTTGGGACGGGCTCCTCAAAGAAGGTAACACAGCTGATAGCCCAGCTGAAGTACATCTACACCAATGCTCCCAGCACGAGAAATAAGCAGGAGGAGATGGAAGCCACAGTGCAATTGGCCAACCATGGCCTAAAAGCTAGCACAGAAATGTGGCGAGACAAATCACCCAAGTGGAACACTAAAATTGAGGGCTACAAGCTTTTTAGAAGCAGGGAAGGGGGCTGAAGGACTAACCTTCTACGTTAAGAAATTGATAGATGGCAAAGAGCTGCCTCTGAAAAACAACCACAAACAGGCTGAGACATTGAGGGGTAAAATTTGAGACCAGACCAATAAAGGGCATCTGGTGGCTGGTGTCTTCTACAGGCCCCTGATCAAGGGGAGCCTGTTGAGACTCTTGCTTCATCTACAAGAAGAATCACACTCTCAGGCTCTCACCTTGATGAAGGAACCTCAGCCACCCATATTTGAAAGCAACATGGCAGGCTGTAAGCAAGGAGCAGGAGACCTAGAGTGCACTCAAGATAACTTCCTGGTCTAGATATTAGACAGACCAACAGTGGGTGAAGCAGTCCTGGACCTCGTCCTCACTGATGCAGAAGAGCTCATTAAAGAGGCTAAAACTGGAGGCAGTGTGGGCTATCTCTGAGGTGAAAGGGACCTCAGAGATTATCTAATTCCAACCCAGCCCAGAAAGCCAGCTGTTTGCTGGGCTGCATCAAAAGAGGGGCAGCCAGCAGAGCAAGGGAGGTTACTGTTCCCCTCTTCTCTGCCCTCATGAGGCCCCATCTGGAGTAATCTGTCTAGGCCTGCTGTCACCAGTACAAGAAAGACAAGGAAAGGGGGTTGAAGTCCCTTCAATCCAAAAGCCATTCTGTTTCTTTGATACCAAAATTCAACTTGTATATGCAAAGCACAAATGTTCCTAAAATCTTGAATTATTTAACGTGGGTAAAGAATCTCCTTATTACTGTTTCAGACATTTACACACACATCACCATCACTTCCACTGCCATAACTGGTATTATGACAGTCTCTGTCCTCCCCTCTCTTTGTATCTCAGTACCAACATACTTCAAGCTGTCATTTTTTTCTAGTGCAAGCAGAGCTGAGTCCTGGATATTTCATGTACTCACAAGCTGAGAAAAAAAAAAACAGCAGACAAAAACATCAAAATGAGAATCACTTCTGTTGGCCATGCCACAGGTCATAAGCAAGTACAGCTGGGCAGACAGGACCTGTGTGCAATGCACGTCCTCAGCCTTTGCTCCAGTTGTGATGGGGATCCTTACTCTGCCTTCAAGCTTTTATGCTGGAGTTGACTCTGTGACTTCAGGTAACTACCACTTGCTTCTCGCTGTTATTAAGCAAGAGGGCATGCAGATGGTAGGTATGTGGAAAATACCTTCCACTCTAATCTGGTGATTTAGCCAGATACTCATAAATCTGCAGTCTTCATAGTGCTAGCACTATTACGGCAAATGCATAATTAAGGGAGAGGCCAGAAAGATCCACCTTCATGGAAGAAGAACAGTGGATTTTTTTTTTTTTTGACTCTTCAGTTTCTTTCAAATTGTGAATAGCTGTATCCCATCACACAATCTCTGCTGCAAAATCCCCATGGTAGAGGCCTGGCTACAAGACTATGCAGGGAGACGAATCCTATAGCACTAGTGATAGATTGTACACTCTGGTATATATGTTCAAGTAATGCACGTTTTTTCAGGATATTATAGTGGGCTATAAACAAGACTTTCCAAGCTATCAAACTTTTGTGATTTCTTAATCCAGTTAAGTAACAGGGATTTGGTTTTAGAAGCCCTTCAAATTAGCATGAGTGTCAGATCAGCTAATGAAACAGGTTAATCTTTCCCTGTGCCCCATGTCCCTTGTGAGATATGTTCAACTGGTACCCTTGGCCATCTCTGTGTACATTCACATTCCTCCTTCAGTGCCTGTTCTGAACCCCCTGAGGTCACCTGAAGCTCTTTCTCTTGGCAAACAGGACAGCAAGTTGTAAGACCTTTCTTGCAACAACTCAGACATGTCAGGACGAGCTGCCGGCAGTGCTGGCTGGAACAAAGTTTATACTGGTTCCACAGTATCTGCATGCTGGGATGACATCTTCACTGGAAGAAATGGCATAACTATCATCAAATACAAACAGCTGTTCCATTAATTCCTTCTGAAGCAACTCATACCTTCCTAGTGAGATGCAGATGCTGGCACAGAACCTTTTGCCAAGCACAGAGTTTCTCTGGATACTTCACCTCAAAGTAGCAGTAATACAAAACTACTACTCCCAGCGCGCTGGTCAGTTCCTCACTGCGGAGGCCCCTGGTGCCGAGGAGCGCCGCGCAGAGCCCTCCGCAGGCCCACCCTCCCGCCCCCTCAGCGGACACTGCCCAGCCGGCGGGCCCGGGCCCGGCCGCCTTGCTGCTCGATGTCCCCGCCGTGCTGCGTACCAACGTCTGCCAGCAGCACGTCCACCACACGGCCGAACCGCCGCCCGCATAGGCGGCCGGCACCTCCTTCGCCTTGACGAACAGGGAGGACGCCTTCCTGCGGGCGGAGGCGCGCTGGTTCCTGGCGGCGGCTGCCTGAAGCCCGGCAGTGCCCCGAGGCACAGCCCCCGGCCCGGACTGCGCCTCGCCCGGCGCCATCAGAAGAAGAGGCCCCTAAGCGCCATTGCACGCCTGCGAATTGTTGCTGGATTGGGTGGAAATTCCCATGGCAGTCTGGGCTTGGGGAGTCCGTTTGTACCATCATGGGTCACAGACCAAAGTTGGGCCTGTAGTGTCCAACGCCAGAAGGCACGGGGTCTAAAGGGAAGGTGAATTTTCAGATGATGCAGCAGGAGAAGGAGTCCAGTTCCCTCTCTGTTTCTGTTCACCATCTTGAGGAATTTTGACAAGTGTGGCTTTCAGCTTGAGACTCAGTGTCCTCTCAGCAGCAAGTCATTTGCTGCCTGTTTTGCAAAGCTCGCAGACAGTGTTTTATATTTCTTTGGTTAATAACATAATTAGGTTGTATTTGGTAAATAGAAAGATACGTGATAGTGAAAGTTTTCCAGCATCTCTACTTAGAGCATAATAAACAGTGTTGCTTGCTAGCTTTGTGGCTTCTCAAAGTTTCTGATAGTATGCTGTAAGAAAAATCGATATCTTATTTCTCACATCAGCCAGATAGGCCAGCTGAAGGCTTCAGCCACAGCTTTTTGCCATTCTGACAGGGAAAAAACATATTTTCCCTACTTCAAGCTGTACTGTTTACAAGCAGCTATTGACAGCTTTGCAGTACTTTCTGTGGGTAAGATCTATCACAGTAGAGCTTTAAACTCATGCTGGCTCTGCTGTATTTCTTACAGTCCTCCTTCTCCAAACCTGCCAAGTGCAGTTATAAATTCTTAAAGTGGTTCTTACTTTTGATTGTGCTCACTAAATGTGGAGAATAGCCAGGGAATAAAGGAGGAGTTCTGAATTTACAGTCAGTCTGACTTATGCTGATCCTCACAAAAAAAAGGTGTTTGGCTTACAGAAACCTGGCAACTACACTTTCATACCCTGTGATGAAATTAGTTTTCCTGTATGGCTGTATGGCACAGCTCTTTATATCTGTTGCAGAACAAGTTGGTTGAAAATCAACTGGCAGTAGAAATGGCGTTTTTTTCAGCTCTGTGAATGTCCTGGAAAATGTTAAAATAACAGATAATTTTTAGTACAAAGACCAGGGAGAATACTAGTATTGGTGTAAATAAAATATCTTCAAAGTTACAAGAGAGATGAAAAAAGCTACTTTTTGCAATTCACTCACTAATAAAATGAAAAACATTATTAGTGAAAGCATTGATTGTCTGCTTATATGCACAATATATCACATCCAGAAAAAAGAGTATTAAAACATAATTAAAACTTGTGATTGCCAAGTGAATCATTCATCATATGGGAATGCCAAATAAGAATTATCCATTTAGCTCTGGTTGGCCATCCCACTTACAGTGCTTATTACACATTATTTTTTCCCAGAGAGAGACACCGCTTGGCAAAAAGACGCTGAATTAATTTGCCTGATTCATGCTTTCTAGTAAAACCTCTGTATTAACAGGGCTGAGTTTATGAAGAGTCATTTTCATAGCTATATCACTGCCTATAATGTGGCTGTGAAGTTGGTTTCAAGAAAGCTAGCACTAGCGTTTAGTGCATCCAAAGAACTTGGCTATCAGTAGGGCCTAATTCCCCAGTAATACAAGAAATTTAAAATTAAAATGCAGGTATTGCATTTTCCACATGTCACCATGAGGAGAGCTAGAGGCAGCTCAACTCACAAAGGGAATTTGTGTGCAAATGCAGGCCCTTCGTATGCAGGTAGAGAGCAGCAGAATACTAACAAGATATGTGCTACACTTTAGTATTTAATCATTCTGAAGTTCAAGCCAGTCTTAGTTCATTGTTGAACCCTAAAGCTTAACCTTAGTCTTCTTTTTGCTTTGTCACATCAAACTCCTTCAGGCTTCAGAGTCTCTGGGGAACCAGAGTGACAGTAGGCCACGGATGTCCCTTCAGGGATGGAGCATCCACATCTTTGTGCAGCCTGTGCCAGTGCCTCACCACTCTCCGAGTAAAAGACTTCCTCCTAACATATAATCAAAATCTCCCCTATTTATGTAGGTCATTCCGAAAGTAATGCCTTGTGTTCATTCCAATGGAAACTAAAACAGATACAGAGAGCACAGTAACACTATCTGATAGAGAAAATTCTCAGCAACAAAACTCTGTTTTTCAGTCATGACCATTACCTATGCATTTTGGCCAGAGATGAACACGTCTTGTATTTCACATTGCTGTCTCCACTGCAGGAACACACCACCCACTGCCTCACTGTGCTCACATCCACTGTTTGGTCTCTATAAACATTCATCAGGTGTCAATGAATGTCAGTGGGTGCCATTTTTTCCACATGGAGGAATTCAGTGCCACACCTTTGCTTCATATGCTCTTCCATGTCAGACGCCATTTTGTCAGACTGCCTCTCTGCTGCCATCTGTCACACAGCAACAAAATGCAATGGAATATTGGTGGGAAGGTTCAGCCTCTACTGCCAAACCACCAACATCTGCCTCTGGTGGTGTAGGCTGATATAATAAAATATCACTATCACTATCCTATCACTATCAGACTGTGCAAAAAATAGGTATCCCTCCTGTTTATAAAGAATCATAGAATCACTGAATGGTTTGGGTTGGAGGGGACCTTTAAGATCATCTAGTTCATTCCCCCTGCTATAGGCAGGGACACCTCCCTCTAGACCAGGTTGCTCAAAGCCCCGTCCAGCCTGGCCTTGAATGCTTCCAGGGAGGAGGCACTCCCTTTAAGTACTAGAAGGCTTCAATGAAGTCTCTCTGGAGCCTTCTCTTCTCCAGGCTGAACATGCCTATTGCCCTCAACTCTTCTTCATATGAGAAATGCTCCAGCCCTCTGATCATCTTTGTGGTCTCCTCTGGACCCATTCTAACAGCTCTGCATCCTTCCAGTACTGGGGGGCCCCAGACCTGGATGTGGTACTCCAGAAGGGGTCTCATGAAAGCAGAGTAGAGGGGGGTGATCACCTCCCTTATCCTGCTGGCCACTCTTCTGCAGCCCAGGATACAGTTGGCCTTCTGGGCTGTGAGTGCACACCATTGGCTCAATTCAAGCTTTTCATTCACCACAATCTCCAAGTCCTTATCAGTGAGTTCTCCCAGTCTGTACACATGTCTGGGATTGCCCTGACACAAGTGCAGCCTCATTAGGTTCACAAATACAACACTAGAAGCTCAAGGACTTGGTCCTCCATAAAACCTGGAGGTAGCTCAAACGTCCGTGTGAGTCTCAAAGAAACAAAACCAGGTGGAAATAATGACACAATTCTCCTTGATGTCTGTATAAACATATGAACGATAATGGGTCTGCATAAAGTTTGTTAAATGAATGAAAGGAAGCTGTGGCTTCAGTTTGAAAAATTAAATGTATTGAGGCATTGATATATTTTTCCTTTTCATTTGTGATTTCTGAAGTGCTGCAGATTCAGACAAAAGGTTCTATTTTGGCTGATAGCAGTTGAAAGCTCAAAATCAATGACAGCACACATCAACATAAGCAGAGAGAATATAACATTCTCTATTGTACCTGTTAAAGTTTGCATTTGTTAAAGGTGCTTTTGTTAAAAGAACTATGCTGTTCTTCTCGAAAGGGAATTTAAAGATCAGTTTGTCAGAGAGGTCACTCGATGTGAAGAAACAACATTTGCGCAACTCACTTTTAGCTGGTCTTACTTCAAAACAGAAAATAGAGATAAGGAAGGAGAACAAACCATGTCTTAAAAGCAGTTCTTCCTCCTTTACTGACTGATTGCAGGCTCAGATTGTATTTAAAATTCTCAGGGGATATACAGATTGAGATGAAATATTGGTTTGGTATAATGGTAGTATGGAGATCATAGCTATAAGCTATTTTTGTAATGCATAAATCAGTGCCTGAGCACCAAACCATGGAAGTTTAGCATTCAATTCATAAATTATCACGGATAATAATTTTTTACTTGACGATATATCTTGACTCATGCAAGTAACTGTAAGTTATTTTTTCCACCTGTAACCATACAGGTTGTGCATGATGTGTGACTGCTGAAAACTACCAAGTGTTAGCAAGAAAAAGGATATTTCTGTTATTGGTAATTCTGTACCCAATTGAGAAACTGTTCCTTCTCACTACAACCCAGGATACTGAATAGTTCCTCTCCCAGAGAGTTTGTTTTTTAACAGGGCAACACAAGAAGAAACTCACAGAACAAGATGCAGCAGCCAAGAACTGAGAACAGTAGCCTGCAAGTCACCATGTAAATACCTTTTTCCTTCAAAAGAAAGAAAAAAACAGAAAAGCAACAACAACAACAAAAATGAAAGCACTGTAAGAAAGAGTGAGGTACAGGGGCTACGAAGAAGAATCCTGACTGCACTGGAGCTAGTGAGTAGTTGGTATGTAGAAGGAAAAGCTTAAAGTTCAAAGTTCTGCTGTGGCTTGTTTCCTAAACTGTTTGCTGTCCCTATCAGCTAATTTTCAGTATTTCTCACTGTGTGCCCAGATACTCAGCCTGCAGCTGAGAACACTGCCCCTGGAATCAGGTTCTGCAGAGCAGGTGCCAATGCTTTCACTCTGGGCTCACAACTTTTTGGTGGCTGAGACATCTGTCTGCTGGTGTCAGCAGTGGAAGTGATCCCTGCCGCAGCCCTTGCTGTGCTTGTCTTCATCCCTGCTCCCCTGGCTGAAGAGCTCTCCAATCTCCCACGCTGCATGATTTTTCTTCCTTTCCCAAATCAATGCAGACCAGAGTATTCTGCACCCATTTGTTCCAAGTCCAGCAGCATCTGAGGAATACCTCAAGTCAGCCTGATAGGCTTTTATGTTGTTATTGTTGTTGCTTTTTGTTTATGATGTTTTTGGAGGGAATGTGTTGGCAGCAGCTCCAGTTGCCTGGAATTACTCTTACGTGACAAAGAGATGTTCAGGGTTGAGCTTCACCTCAGTCCATTGCCTTTAGCCATGCTCACCAAAGGCTCTCATGCTACAATAAGAACTTGCCAAGCATCCTGTTTAGGTGAACAAGAGCTCATTTGCCTCAGCCAGACGGCTCAGAAGGATGTTGTAGTGGCTGCTCATCTGTTCTGCTGTCCTCAGATCTCATTGGTAATTGCTGTAGTCCTCTGGCCACCACTTACGTCTGCAATATCAATCTTGAATTATGTTTTATCTGTTGCATTGCCAATACTGATCCTAAATGCGTAATTGGCTCCTTGACAGTTAGGGAGGTGATGCTAATAAATGGATAAGTCACTCAAATCACGTTTGGTTTGGTGTAGCTTGGGGAGCTGAGCCCTCTGCTGCTTGGATCTTAGCATTCATTCCTTCTGCTGTGACCTCACAAACCCCAGCACTGCAGGGGATGTTGGGTGAGATGATCTCGCAGTCCAACCTTATGGTCCTGACAGCACCGATTCCCACTTTTCCCGTATGACAGCAGTGAAAGCAATTAAGCTTGTGCTGCCTGAGATCAAGGTGTATTTGGCTGGCTCCAGCATATGTGGCCAACTGGTTCTAAACCTCAGCAGTACCCTTGTGGACCCTGTTGTGAAAGTGGAGCTTGTGGGAAGAGGCTACCTGAGGTGGCATCAGAAGGGTAATCCAGAACTGGACTATGAAAAGACCATAGCCTGCACCCACAAATTTGTCTACATCTCCAAAGAAAAGAAGTTCCACATAGAAGGTAAGATGCTGAAATGAGGTGCCTCTGCAACAGCAACCTAGTGTTCTGCTAGAGAAGGTGGGATCAGACCTCTGCCAGTGGGAATAATCTTGCTTTTGCCAATAGCTCTGCCAAGCATTTTGTTTCTATCCCATGGCATTCTTTTCACTATGTCATACAGCAACTGGTGCGGAGAGATGAACAGAAATATCCTAGTATGGGAAGTAGCATCTGAGAGTGTCAGAAGTGCCCTCAGCGCACTTCTGGTAGCTGTATTTGTGAATGTTTGTTGCACAGGCAGCCATTGCACGCTGTCTAGCTGCAGGTATGAAATCTTTAGTCAACAGATACATCACTCAAGCACTCTTTGCTCATCTGAAATGCTTACTTTCATCATTCTTGTTCACTTATGTGCCCAAATATATAAATTGAGTATATAACTCTGTTATATTTGCAACTATAGAGAAGGCATTTCTAGAGGTACAGCTGTATCCTTACTGAAAGGCAAGAAAAAAACAGACATACATTGAAAACACTGCAGTGTGTTTTCACACTGAGTGTGAATCACAGAGTGGGTGAGGTTGGAAGGGACGTCTGGAGGTTTTGTCCAGCACTCCTGCTCCAGCAGGGACACCCAGAGCAGGGCACCCTTCAGGTATCATACACTCTAACACACACACATGTAAATGCAGAGTTAATTATTAAACCGTATATATTTATTAAAAAGAATTAAGTCAGTGGGATGTAATGTCCGCCAAAGACAGCCTTCTTTGCAGACAAGTATGTTATTTCAGAAGGCGCATAAAGTAAATGGAAGCCTCCTAGGAGGTGCACTTCCTCTTCTCAGCCCCACTTTCTTCAGGTCTCTTGGGAGTCCTGAGGATTTAGTCTACAGATAATTGGCTAAACTTCACTGCACTAGAATGGTTTAGTACTGAAATTAGACTGTGCCTATGCTCTGAAACTGTTTGTTTGAGCTATGACCTGCAGTAATCAGACTTCATTTCCTTTCAGACCTGAGGGCTCTACTTCATCCAAAAGATCATTTTCCCCTTACGCATGCCTTTGACTCTTAGCCTTGACCTCCTGCAGAATGCTGGCTCTTCCAATGGGCTACCAGATGTTACAGCCCTGACAGGAAAGAGGAAAAGTGGCTAAGTGTAGGAAAAATCATTTTTGCTAGTAGAAGAACAAGTATCTGTAAAGCATCTCAGTTCTGTATCTCCTCAGCTAAAGTTGAAATAGATGTTGCTTAACTATACTCTTAAATCCACATTTTGTCACCTGTATGCACGTTCCTGTTATCAGAAGAGCTGAACACCCACATCCACCACGACTTGCCAAAGCAGTACAGTTTAATAACAGATTTTTCCTACTGTAGCTGAGTCCTTCTGCTCCCTTTCCCAGCATTGATTGCATCTCTATAGAAGTACTCTAACAAGTCCAAGAAAGCCATCTGAAAACATGAAAGAAGATACAGACCTGACCCTTCTTACCCTGAATACTCTGTGCCCCCCACTGATGTTGGCATATGAGGAATGTATGTTTGAACAGACTGCTGCCTGTGTCAGCTTTTGACACTCAGCTGCTAATATGGTCTTGATAGCATGTTACTGCCTGGTATTTGATCTTACTACATATCCAACTTGGTTCACAGCTGAGGTCTGTGTAAGAAGTGCATACACACGGCTTCTGGTGTCTACTGACATATTTCCTTTTAACCCTGCTAAACCCCACCACCATTTCAGGGAGCTCGATATCGTCTCCTTGAGAGATAAGACTACTTAAGAACTGACTACTGGTAGTTGTCAAATCTGACTGGTAACAGTGCTAGGATAATTAGATCCAGAAAAGAAAACGATGTTTCAGTGCTACCAAGGATAACATCCTCAGCACTAACAGAATCCCTGAGTCAGAGCAAACAGGAGCCAGGAGCTCCGCAAACAGACAGTTTGAAGCTCTTTAAGCACTGCTGTGCATGGTCTCACCTCAGGAAATCTCTTCTGCCCTTCAAAGAAAGGCCATCCCTCTGATCATTCCTACCAGTAGCATGCTCACGCTTTCCCCATGGTCACATCCATTGTCTTCTTGCCAGTAAACACAGTCACAGTGTGACTGAAATCTCCAGGTTTTGCTGAAGACCAAGATGCATGATGTCTGTGGGTGCCTCCAGGAGCTAGCTCTTGGGAGCCCTTCCCATCTCTACAGCTGCCAGGAAAGTTGTAACAGTGGAATTAATTCCCTCACGTGGTTTCAGGGGAATAAGTTTCTGGAGCACACATGGATGGCAGTTTCTCCTGTGCAATAGGGTTCATGCCTACCAGGCATGGGTAGTTGGGGGAAGGGGAGTGCACCTTTGCTTCCCAGGGGAATTCAGAGACATTAGAATATCAGATTTCTACGAACTATCAGAATAGAGAACAAGACTTTCTTATATTGCAACTATCTAAGAGGTTGATGAATTTCAGTTTCCTCCATTTCAGACTGGTTTTTAGGCATCTTTTTCCTTCTGAGTTACAACACTGATTGAAAGTGCTGTTACCCCATGTGGCAAAACCCCCTGCTGTGAGGAAAAAATACGCAGACTCTTCTGCCAGCAAGAATATTCAGTTGAGATTATTAAAACTTAAGGCATCGTTGAATTCATCTGCAAAAGGATGCAGACAACAGGGCAAGCCTCTAGCAGTCCTTCATTCTGTACTACTATTGTTCAAAGTGAAGTTTTGGCACAAACTGTTAGGAAGAACAAAAGCAAACACCTGGACAATAAAACTGACAGTACATACACGTGTTGAAGAGAAGTCTTGGATGAAGCAAAGAGTCAAGAGCTGTTCTTATCTGGCCAAAAGAGGCCAAATGTATCCTTACATTGGTGGGACAGTCTTTTCTTACAGTCAGTGGGACTCCACCTACACAAAACTGAATTTCATTAGGAGGGAGTGGCACAGATGCAAGGACATTAGAAGGAATGGATCGTAACATTCCTGTCCCACAGTTGGACAGGGAAGATGTCCAATATTATTTCTATTGTGAATGAGTCTTTCACAAAGGTGAGACAAAAGGTTCAGATCATATTCCCATGTGCTGCAGACAAAAATAAAAGAAAAATGGGAGTTAGGACATTATTTTACTCCCTAGAAGACTGTTAATGCTTTTTGCAAAGTCCATGGCAGTCTATTTTGATTCTAAACAATTTGCTAGAAGTTGCAGGTTCATGACTTTGAGTTAGGATGGGGCAGATGAACAGTTCTCACGTCTGCCTACTGCTTTGCCCATACATCCAGCAGCTGACCTGCAGAGGCAGTGCACAGTCCACTTGTAAAATTTTGAATGGAACACCAGCTGGTAAGGTAAGGAAACACCATGTTGATTTCTGGCAGAAACGTCACGGTTTCTGGAAGGTGCAAACATCCTAAATGTTTAAGAGGTTTCTAATAACAGCATGTTGCTTGGCTTTCATATAGCTTCCTGGATGCTGGGATCCACACTTTTGATTTCCACTTCAGCTTTCCTCCAGGCATTCCCTCCACATTCACCAGCAAAGTTGGCTGCATCTTCTGTTTCTGCAAGGGATTTGCTGCAGCCATAGTACTGTCTTAGCTAAAGTGCGGAGATATTTGGTGTTGCAAGGAATCAGTCGTGACCACATGGGACATGCAATAGACATGGTAAGGGGAACCAACTATCTGAGCTGGAAGCTGTTCTGATCCTGAGCTTTAAATGCCTTCTACCAAGTAGTAGGCATTAACTTTTAGCACCCAGTTTTCTCCTATTACCATTAAAACAACACCTTTAATATGTTTTGCCATTTTTGTCCTGGGGCTTTGTCTCATATACAAAGATGTTTTTTATATAGAATACAAAGTGCATCGTAAGACTTCAAGAATGATATTCAAGGAGCACTTTGAGATCCAGGATGGGAGTTGAGGGAGTTTATTTTCTTGCTTTCAAATCTAAGTCCTGGGCAGTCTTTACCAAATAGGAGGTGATATTTCTTAAAATTTATTTTTACCAAAGCCTACCTAAACAGGGATGGTCAAAGATCATCAAGACAAGTAGAACAAGTAGAACATGGCTATTCCAAATATTTTTCAGGCTTTCCTCTAAATTTGGGTGATAAATACAGGTGAAAATGTGTACATGTGCATGGGTGCATTCTTTGCACAGATGGCCAAGAGCATTGTGATAATTCAGCCATGCCATGTTTCATGTAGTGAGGAAGACTGTCCTCTGGGTTAAAGGCTGGGCCTGGTGGAGGTTTGAGCAGCTTCAGATATTCCTTTACAAGTTTGAACATGTGGTTTTGAGGGATCACACTGGGTCCAGCAGCAATAGCTCACTGTGCTTTGCTTTTCCACTCACTCTCTCCATGCAGGCTCAGTTGGTGGTAGAAGCTAGGATCGATGTTGTTTACTTCTGTTGCTTCACCCATGGCTCTGTGAACCTTCGGATGTCCCTGGAGAAAAATATTTTACCCTGGTGAAACTATTGTCTTCATGACAGATATCACCAACGGGACATGCAATTACATTAGAAAGGTAGTTTTTGCTGTGCGCTGCATTGTCATGTACAAGGGCTTCAGTGACAATGGAGAACAATATTACTTGGAAGATCAAAATCTTCAAATCCAAAGTGACAAGGTTGGAGTGCCAGCCAGGCACAGCCCCCTTTGATACCACCAGAGTCACCAGTGCCCTGGTTCTGCCAAAACCATTGCCTCTCACAACTACATTCAAAGAAAATAACACCATGGCATTCAAGTACGAGCTGCTAGGAACCTCTAAACTTCCTTGTGCCACATCCACCATCTTGGGCAGGGTGCCCGTCATCATAACATCTGTACCAGAGCATTTGTGGAGCAGAGCACCATGACTCTGCATGAAAATCAAGGTTAGCCTTTACAGAGACATTTATGAGAATGATCCAGGAGCAATTGGATCCAAGAAATAAAGGATTTTTTTTGTTCTTCAAGATCCCTACACACTAGCTCTCTACTTTCACAAGAGGAGACTGTAGTTGCAGAGATGGTCCGGTGATTTCCAAAACAAGAGGGGTAAAACTAGCCAAAACCCAAGACCAGGAAGGCTCATGAAGAGAGCCTGTAGTCCAGTTGAACTCACACCTGATGGCTAAGGAAGAGAAGTAGTCTCAACAGTGCCCTAGATACTTTGCAGGCCCAGAAGATGGCCATGCTCCAGTCCATGAGATAAAAGCCCACTCTAGCCTTATCTAGAGATAAGGTGAGAGTGGAGAACAAGCTGTTTGAAAACCAGCTGTGAGATAAGCCAGATGCTGGGCAGAGTCAAGGAGTAGGCAGACTGCTTGTCGCAGAGGGTCCTGTGGGAGATACCCTCAGCTGCCAGCATGGCTGGATGTGCAGCTGGGCAACCTGGGATATCCCTTGGGACAAGGGAGCAGCCAGGCAGCAAGGAGCATGTGAGACATGGGGCTGCTGAAGGCAGGACAGGGGTGGTACCCACTCAGCTAGGAAGGTCTCTTCCAAGATTTCATGAGGTAATAAAGCTGGTCAGGTGGGAATGACTGAAGCTCTCAGTATATGACTGGATAATCATTATAGGAAGACATAAGTCCTTTGAAGACTGTTGCCTTATGGCTTCGTCCTTGCAGTGAATAGTGAAGGAAGGTAACAGGTACATAGGGAAGGATAGAACCTGGCAAGTATGAGTGTGTCATGCCTCCTACTGCCCCTCTTTTGCCTTGGTCTGCTCTGGGACCCATCACCCACCATAGCAGGATCAGAACAAGCCCCACCACACATCCACTCAGTGTGTGGCCCCGGGCATGGATGCTGATGGATTTTCCTCCATCAGCTTCAGGTGACAGCATGGACCACTAGTCATGTTGCCATGCACAGCCTGCAGAAACAGGCTTTCCCAGGGATGTGGTGTCCGTGTAGTCCATGCTGAAACTGTCTGCATATGTGTCTGTGTGGGTGAAGAGAAGGTTTGAGGATTAGAAGGGTGCTGAGGCACTTGTTGGCGTTTGTTGGCATTTATGTCTAGTGCCTAGTATTGTGGTTTATCTGCTCTTCTGCTGATATTGGGCCTGAATGTGTAGTTCACTGATTGCTGGTTAATTAGGTATTGCTAATTGAATAAATCCCCCTGATTCTGTTGTGATTTATGCGATATGAGCTGAGAGCTGCTTCCTCAGAGTACGCTGCTGCCATACCTTGTCCCAGCAGGTGCCCTGCAGGCTCCCAGCATGTCCCCAGGCTCTCTCTGTCCTCTGGCAAAACCTCAGTCCCACAGCGGGCCTCTTGCAGCAGCCTCCTGCCAAGACTCACCCATCTTTAGCAAGAGCCCAGAACCTTCCCTGGTCTCCAGACCAAACCAGCATATCGCACCCCGCCTGCCTTTTGTCATTCCCTCTGTGTGCTCAGGTTGACTTTGGATGACAAAAATTCCCAGTCTGGGTGTGAGACATTGCACAGCATTGTCACATTCTGTTGCTCACGCAAAGCTAATGTTTCTCCTCATCTTGCCTTTAAAAATGATATTTATCATTCTGACACTGAAGGCCTCTTCCACATCTCAGTTGAGACCATACATCAGGATGCTATGTGCAGAATCCCTTTACAAATAGACTGTTGTTTTACAGGTCTCCCTGTTTTCATCATTGAACCAAAAATTAAGGTGCTTACAATGTACATGACAGTGATATGTTAGACGAATATTTTTCACTGCTTGTCTTTTGAACTTCCAGCTTTGTTTCTTAGTGACACATGACACAGCTGAAGGAAAACCACCACCAGCTATCAATTCTGAAGTTGCCATCAAGCAGTGGCAGTCCTCGCCAATAATATGAAAAAGAATTTAACAACTTCCTTTTTACAAAATGCAGTTTGCAAAGAAACAATAGGATATCAGCACTTGGAGAAATAAAAGAACAGCTTTGTAATTTCTTTGCATGCTACTTGCTGTGATTTGAAGCACTGTGGAAGTCTACTTTGTAGTCTCAAAAGTCTGAGGCCAGACTGAGATCAGCAGACTTGGGAAGGCAGCTGAGAAAGAAACAAGGTATTCCCGCACCTCACTATGGTCACCCTGCTGGCAGAAGGCAACCGGTATCTGATGCTAGCAAAACTGCCTCCTGGTTTCAAAAACTGCATTTCTCAAGATGGAATATATACCAGAGTGAAATATGCATAACTCTGTTCCTGGGATATTTTGTGCAGTGTCTGCATGAACACAAAGCAAAATAAAATGGCTGACATCAACAAGCCAGAGAGGCCATGGTCCTAACAGTGTAGGCATAATGCAGCAGACATATGTACCTGTGGGATACCTGACTTCTGGGAACTCAGGCAAGTGATTTCACAGCTCTTCATTTTAATTTTCTTTTCTGCCTTTTGTGTGTTGTCTGTATTGCAAATTCTTCAAGCAGTTCCTTTCCTGTCTTCATAGTTTCATTTCTCTAAGGCACTTTCACGCTACTCTGGTATAAATAGTAACAAGAGCAATATGACATCTGGGTCGTTTCAGTCAAGTACTTTTTTCCAGCACACTGCAGAAGATGGAGTAAAGAGATCTCTAGAAAAGGTCTCGTCAAATATTTGGTTCACTTCTACAAAGAGATGGTGCAGATTTTTATGTAGCAACATTGGTGCCATAAAAACACCAGGAGTCACATTTGGGCTACCTGTGTTTATTACTTCATACGCCTTTTGCAAAGCACTAAAATACACCTAAATGAACCTCATGACTTTACAGTCCAGTCAGACTAATATTATGCTATGTCTTTCCTAAGACTCTTCAGAGGAGGAGCAGTAACCATTCAGGTGCAGTGACCAAAAATAGCCATATATCTCATGGAGACATTGTACTGTAGGACGATCCTCCATGAATTTCAAGAATGACTTTCTAACTAAGGAGCTACCACCATCCTTCCTTATTTGACATAGGTATCAATCATCTGGGCATGAAAACTTAGAAACCAAAACACTTAGGTGCAACACCACACATTTCAGTGGCGGTTTCATTAAATACTGCACACTAAGCCTGCTTGTAGTTGACAGGTTCAACAAATATTGGTCCTCATCAGGTGACTTAATGTGAAAATGGAGCAGGAGGTTACTGCTGACTTCTGCCTCTTATGCTTTAGCTGTATTTATATAAAGAATGACCTCTTTAGTCCTTGGAATCAGTATTGTTTTATTTCTTCTTGAATGAGCCATGCCTGGAGTCTCTCCAGAACCCCATGCAGAGGAGTCTGATCTCTGCATCCTTTGGGATTATTTCTGAGGAGTAGCCTTGTTGTGAAACTGGTGGGATTTGTGCAGGTCAGAGGTGATGGAAAGGATGGGAAAGAGTATGAAAAGCCGAGACACATGGATGGCTATTTTGTCTGCTCATATTTTAATATTAACCTGGCACTGATTTTGGAAAATGCTCCATTTTTTTATAGTTTCATGAAGCAAAACCAGAGATTTTTCTCTTTCGAGTAACCATAGAAACATAGAAACAATGATTACTGGAAATAGTTACACTTCATCTGTACTTGTGGGAGCAGGTTTGTGTTACTGCTGGAGGATGCAGAAGTTAAGCCACGTCTGCATCCTTGGCAATGTTACCTGGCAAGGCTGCCACAGCCAGCAGGGAATGAATGAACCTTACAAAGGTCTTCAAACATCTGGAGTAGCTGGAACACCTGCAATTCTGGAACATTTTTACTCTAGCTGCTGTTGGCTTGAGATCTACCTGTTTTCAGCAAATGATTTTATGATTGATTCAATAGTGAAACTGTGTCCATGTTTGAATATGTGTTTCGTTATCCAAAAGACTTACTAGCCACCAGCACATTGGCTCTTTTCATATACCCTTAGACCTCTCAAAGAAGGGCCAATGAGACATGCAGTTTCTCAGAAGCAGTCATCATCAACATCTGTCTCTATTTAAAGGGAAGGAGAGCACATCAATACTTTTTAAAAAGCTTTTTGAATAAGATAGTCTCCTATTACCCAGCTCCTTTCCCTTTCTCTCTTTATCCTTTAAAATTACACAGGCTCTTCAGGTAGCTACTGCTGTAAGACACAAATGTGGATTAAATCATATTGATTTGTTTGATCTTTCTGTCTTCACCCTTTCCTTTCCTGCTTAAAACTTGTTTTTCTACAAAGTTGTCTGTGTTCTTTTCACATTTTTGTAAGCAATCTGCCACCTTCCATGACAAGAACATGAATGGGGCCAGCTTTCTTCTGATTGCCCCTGTTAGACTTCTGGAGAGGGAAGGGCTCCTTTGTCACACTAGACAGATCTTAATTAAAACCACCTCCAACTTGCCTAGGCTTCATCCACATTACATGTAAGTATTAGTTTCTAATCTGTTTTTCCTTTTAGAGACCAATTCTAATGCTCTTGTGTGTGCAGACATACACAAGGCCAGTAATGGAAAGTCAATGCGAATGGAGATCTGAAAAGAAAAAAGTCTTTTTTTTCAGTTAATCTAAATGATTCTGCAGTTAATACTGATTACAGTTGGTCTGTATAGATACATGACCCAGGCAGTGCCCAAGTCCAGCTATCCAGTGTTTCCTACTGACCACTCCAAACAGGTTTTCCAAAAGTGTAATAGCTCATTCTATTATTGGGAGCTATTGGTTCTTCTAGACAAAATAGAATGAAGTATGACTTTCATCAGCAATTTTAAACATTCACGCAGGTTAATTGATTACATGAGCCAAGGGTTGCAAACTGAAGAGGAAACTGACTTCTTCAATATGCAAATAAAGTACCAGGCAATAAACTGATACCAGTTATATCAGTATGAAATATAATTACAATTAACTTCAGCATCACAAAGAAACTGGCTTATTTTTTTCAATGCTTGCATGCAATTTTTTGCTTTCAGTAATGCCTATGCAGTGCCTAGTGAGGGATGGATGTGGATTCACTCCCACAGAGCACAGGATACCTGAACAGATCCATGCTCACATCTTAACAGTTGTGGCTTTGCACCATGTCACTTGTCATGTTCTATACACAGTTTGTTCATCCACACTTACTGCAAATCTCTTCTTTCTACCAATGGCAACATTTATGTAGCAATGCTGAAAGGGGTTTGAAATGATCTGCCCAGGGAGGTTGTGCAGCCTCCATCTTCGGATGTTTTCGAGACTTGCAAAGATAAAGCAAAGTGGTTTGAGCTCTGAGCTGACCCTGTTTTGTGCAAGAGCTTTCCTAGAGACACCTTCCAACCTGAATTATCTTGTGAACCTACGAAAGCGAAGAGGAGGTAAGCAGAGAGGAAAGGAAGACCCCTGAATGTAAACTACAGATCATTTTGAGGATACTGACAATTAAAGAGATTTCCTAGGGGAAAAAAAAAATAAAAAAAAAGTTGACAGCTGAGGAAATAAGAATGTATAGATCCATTTCAAACTGCCTATGTGAAAGGTAGCAAAAAGGAAGGAGCAAAGAAGCAGTCAATACTGACATTTTAAAAACAAATAATGCATTTCAGTTTTGACTATTATGAGTCCTTTCTGCTTGTATTTCTCATTTCCCTGACAATAGGTTGGAGTTCCACCACAGGCATCTGCAGCAACAGTACTTGTCTGTTTGAAAAGAAAGGAGCCCACTCTTTCTTCAGATCCCCATCCTTGAAGCCTGACACACTGGGGTGTTGTGCATGAGCAGGCTGAAAGCTGCTGGGAACTGAAGAGCTATGAGGAAGGCACACTTGAAGAAAACACCTGTTATGTTCATGTGGCTCATGTCTCCTTTAAATGTAGCAGAGAAAAAGGCAAGCTGCTTGCAATAGAAGAGGCAAGGCTCTGGTTGTTTTAAAGAAATTAGATGGTTTTGCATCTTGAACAAATGCATCCAGTCATAAAGATAACTGTCCATAAATATTCCTTGGTAACAATCCATGGAGGGACCTAGTTAGACAGAACAAACACCTTTCTGTATGTAGCATACAGTATTGCAATGTATCATTTTCATGTTACATCTGTCCCTAGACTGGGAGAAAGCTTTAGGAAAGGTACCTGTTGCTCCTTTGGCACAATTTCGTTGGCTGGGCAGAGCTTGTGTGCAGATGGTATTATTTCACTAACAGCAATTATGGGCCTTTGGTGGGTGATTTGTGGTTTAGGTCACCAACAATAAAAACAGCTTTGAAATAAAAACAGAGGAATGGGGTTTGAGGAAAAAAAAAAAAGAAGAAGAGAAGGAATTCAAAATGCAGAGAAGTGCTCCATATGTCACAAGGCAGCATGAGAACCAGGTCTATAACCTGCCTGCAGGAATCAGATAAGCTGCCCTTCTGCAGACCCCAATTGCCAGAGATCAAAGGAAAAGCAGAGATTAGAAGTATCTTTGTGACTGTGCAGTGGCTGTAACATACATTTCTGAAAGGATTTGATGCTACTAGATTCCCCTTTGCAAAGCAGCTGGGTTCATGCTTTTCGTCACTCCAGTACAGAGTTTGCTATGGAAACTGTGAGCGTCATGGAGTTTCTCCTTTGTAAGTTTCTTTCTTACTTCTTCAGAAAGCTATCCCTTCCCCGAAACAGTGAGAAGGTGCTGGCATCCCCTGTGCAGAGGAAGTGTTAGAAGAGAAATAAGATGGTGTTAAAACCTAGTCACTCAGAAGTCATCTGGAAGCTGAGAGCTGTTTGTGAACATTTGGGAAGAGAGACTGGCTCTTCTGTTTGAATATGTGAAGGGGATGGATAGGGTTTATAATGATTTGCTGTCTCCATTTGTCTCCCAGTGTTCCTATGAAAAAGATTTTCTGTTTTTATCAACTTACCTCTGTAATGGTCTCATATTCTTCCTCACCTTGATGTGGTGCAGCTCACAGACCAGACTTTTGCCTCTTGCTTGTCCTTGGTTGTGCTACTTGAGTCTGTGCATTTGGCATCCCAATGGTGTGCCACATTGCAGTCAGTGAGCCCAGGCTCCCCACAGAACAGTTTTGAGTGCAGAGAGAAATGAAGATAAAAAATCGCTTTGTCATTTGAGGTTTAGAACAGATGGACAGGAGAGGGACTGTGCGGTAGAAGAGCTGGGATGTCTGGTGTGTGCAGCAGCATCTTGGTCAATAAAGGAACTGCAACTGTTCATTAACAAATGCAGTTTGAAGCTCTGCATGTCACTGTCCATAATCTCAAGCACAAGGTCACTCTAACATCTAATAAATATGAGCTTTGTCTATATCCTCCATCAGGCAGCTACAAGTCTATCAGCTTTATGGTCTTATGCACAGTTTGGTATGTCTAATTTTTATGATTCTTGCAATCTGCTCAAAGCTTAAGCTGGTTACTTTTGAATGCAACCTAAAAAGCTGGAGCGCTCTGCTTGCAGGACCTTAAGTACTTTAACTTTATGGCCTAAGATAAAAATTTCTCTCCCCTTAAGCCCCTCCTAGAAGGTTGTTAAAATTAAAGGCAGTATATTAAAAATCTGTTGCATCTTTTATTAGTGAGTCATAACTTGTGCACTTCTGAGAAAATGAGCTTGCCAGTCTAGTGGGTATCTGAATTGCTGTCTTTCCAGTCTTTGAGAGGTGTCTGTTCTTTGTTTCCAGGTGGTTGTGATGATGGAAGCTACTCACTGAGGAAGAGCAATGCTCAGCGCATATTGTACAATTGCGTAGTAGCCCAGAGTATGATGGTAGTAGTTGGAGAGGACGGAAATCTTTTAAACAGAATAAATTTACTTTTTTATATAGATTAGACAAAAATATAATTTGGGGAGGCAGATGGTGAAATTAAACGTTCCTTTTTGGTTTCTAGGCAATAGAGGTGGAAGTAGAGGAGGTGAAACAACCTGGAGTAACGTTCACAGAGTAACACAGAATAAAGAGGGCAGTAAAGAATGGTCTGCTTGAAAGAATCAGCAGAGAATCAACTAATCCCTAGACTCTACATGTACATACACACATACATCTTATACAACTGGATTTTAGACACATAAATGCCCTCATACACATGACGATAATATTTAGGGTGATTTCTACAAATATTCTTACCTTCTGTTAGATCCCTGTCATTTCCATCTCATCAAAGGTAATTGTTGAGGATGTTGTTGAGGATGCTGAAGTAATTTATAGGCACCTGTGGGCTCATAAATCGTACGTGCTTAGCCCAGAGATGTCTTTTATACATATGCTTCTTAAGCAGTATCTATCATCCATCACTGTACAGAGTATCTGTGGTAAAAAAAAAAGCTAAATAAAAGCTAAAAGAGCTATTGCACCAAGTCTAGTCTGACAAAGCACAGTCCACCCCTGTATTAAAGGCTTATCACTGGGAGCAGAATGGAGATGCGTGCAACGTGTAAGAAAACTTAACTTCCATTTTCTTTCCTTCCATAGAATGCTCAGCTTCTTCATGAAAAGAAAAAAAGACTAAAAAAATTTTTGTTAGACATTCAGGAAAAGGTTAAGCAAACATATCAAAATCATAGTGGTGGGTAAGAAGAAAGGATTTCAGAGTGTTTTGAGTTAATTAAACATTTCAGAATAATAATAATGAACAATAGTTAAAACAGTGAACATCCTTGTGGGAGGGATATTTCCATTTCAGGTAACCAGTTTTAGGCCACTTAGCCACCCAGTCTCCCATGAGCCATTCCACAGTGGAAGACAAGCTGCTTCAGGAGAAGACTGAGGATGAATCTGCATCAGTAGTTCTGTATAGAGTTTAGAGTGCACCTACTTACTCTCCCCTGGCTCAGATTGTGTGGTCTCTGCAGATAAGAATTGATGAAACATACTCTAGACGCTACTGGTCAGTCAGTTCATAGGACCAGACTAGAGCTAAAGAGAAGTAAAGGGTCTCAGGGTAAGTCTAGCCACTTATCTCAGGCTTCTCAAACAAGATACTGAAAGCAGAGTGGAAACATTCCTCTCTTTGCCCGTCCCTGTTTACAAATGAGACTCTCCCACACAACTGAGAAGTCCTTTCTCCTCGAATTAAATTGATGAACTGACCGTTGTGAGTGGCTACACTAAGACTTTCCGCTTCTTATTAATTTGTGTTATAAGCAGTCTCTCTGCTTGACCATTAATTTAAACACTCCTCCAAAATCTAGGATTACTTGATGTTTTTCTCTTGTTCATGCAGGCTTGTAATGACCTTAAAAGCATTAACTCAATGTGAGGTCACAGAATTATTTTAGCTGCGGATCAGTTGCTTAATAGCAGTTTTCTCGGAGTCATGTAATCACGCAGGCTGTAAGGCTCAAGTAAGTCTTTCATTTTCTGCCAGCTTATTAATGGATTTAACCACTCCCAAGCACAAAAAAAAAAAAAAAGAAATAGGTTCACAGGAGATTTTAAGGTTGGGTTTATATTGCCCAAAACATACAGAGAAGCATGTATCTGACAAATCAATCAGCTATTTCTGTAACCACTTAACATACGATCTCACTTTCCAAATCAAATTCTGCTTGAAAGTCAAGTATCACTATAGTCACCTCTTACATAGCACAGGTGGGCTCTCACAGTGTTTTACTGTTACTAATTAATGGCTTGTCTTTGGTTAGAAAAACAAATTTATAGACTGCAGTAGGCAAAAGCTAATAACAGAATTACTTTTACCCACATTTCTAAAGGAAAAACATTTGATTATAAAGTGAAATTTTGCTTGATGTAAAAATAAATATTCCATAAGCAAAATATTTGATTTTGAGTTTAGTGCCAGAAATATTTATGATTTTAAGTAGGACAGCACATGTTGAATTTTTTTTTTTAAACTCCAAAACTAACATGATATGTCCCTGCCTCATAATAAACAATGGTCCAATTATATTTATTAGATATGGCTCTCAAGTGACAGTTAATAAATGCATAGTCCTATTATGCATACTAAATTCAGCTTTCCAAAAACTTAAAAGCAGATAGATCAAAACATAGCAGCGCAAGTTAATGACAGGGAAACAGCTCAGACTTAAAAAATACTTATTATTTAATAACTTCTAATGACAATTTATAGAACTGAATTAGAGGCGAATCACAGGCTTTCTGATGTCTTAGATATGCAATCTCTCTAGTGCATATAGTTTGATCGTACAGCAAAGAATTCCAAAGTCCCCTTCCAAACAGCAAAATAAATAGTTTGAGAACGTTTTTGTTTCCAGGTTACATTTACTTATGGTTAGTGACTGAAGAAAGAAAAGGGTACAAGACAACTCAAGTATTAGTCTATTTTAATTAAAACTCCTAAACATTTCTTCATTGTGTTCAGAGTGTCCGTGGGTGGTGCATTTCATAGGCCCGTTTCACCATACCTGCACCGAGCCATACAAATACGGAATTTAATGGGCTCTGTGTCCTTTACTGTAATCACTCCATTGGCTCTTTGATGTGACATAGGTTTGGTGTGATGATGGAAAAAGTTGCTTCAACCATGTATTTTCACCTCTGTTTCTGAAAGGTGAAGGGCAGAATTTTTAAACAAGGAGCAGTTTATCTTTAATTATGAAAAATATAATTAGGCATTATCACCTAATTGCTATTACTGATGGAGAAAGTCATATTTTCCTAAGTAGTGACCCATGCCATATTATCGCTCTACTGTTTACCGCATAATGAATCTGTTTTTGTGTTTGGCAGCTAGCCAGCGAAAATTAAAAGGTAATCAACATGCTTCTCTGCAGTCCGGTCATCAAAGTCACTGGCTCCACAGATGAGTAAATAACAAAGTCAAGTTGTGATGTTCTAACTGAAAACCTCCTTAAGGAATAACTGTGTTTACCTCCTCTGTTAAGACATCAAATGATATTGAAAATAACCATATACAAAAAGCACTGCAAAACAGATGTGAATAACTGTGCTATACATCTGGTGTTGAGTTAAAAAACAGTTTAATGTCCCAAGGCACCACCATGGTAGAATTTTATACCTGCAAGTAATCATCTAATACACTATTGTACAGTTAAGGTAATGTATTAATAAATAGCTTGTGCAATTTTGGGAAGCAATCTATAAAGGAATGTTAGATATACAATAGGCACGTACTCTAATACAAATAAAAAAAAAATCCTAGAAAAAGCATGCTGAGCACCTTTTGGTATAGATTGAGTTTCTTATTCTAAACACTATGTAAATCTTAACTTACAAAAGGTAAAACTGAACTCTTATAGTGACTGCTTATTTAAACTGATTTTCCTGGGTATTTGACTCTATGTTGTAGGATTACTCTTAGGGACAGCAGACTCTGGTACTGGTTGTAAGGGGCTATCTTGTTCGCTCAATTGTGCGTTCAAGTTTTCAGAAGTTAGGAGAGAAGAATTAAAAACAATTTCACTTAAGTCTGATTTAATGGATACAAGATGTGGTTCTTGAAAACTTAATGGTTCTTCTACTAACACCTGTGTATTTTCTCGTGTCATTCCCATATCTGACGGAGACTTTCGTTTCATTCTTGTGTATGATTTGTCTAAATTCTCCATGCCTTGGTCAGTTTTTTGAAATCGCCCAAAGAACCAGATGAAGAAACCAAACAAAGCAAAAGCCAGCAAACTTGGAATAAAAGCCAGGCATTTGACATCAAGGCTAGAGCCTATGTATCTGCTGTGCAAGAACATGTCTCCTTCGGCATAGGTCCGGTTGGTCAAAGGGTTAGTGTTATTGGATCTCCATTCCCAAGATAACTTAGTTCTGTTAAGATCTTTCAAGCTTTCTGAGTCCTTCACGGTGTAGATCTTCTGTCCAGGACCGATATATTGACCATATTCGTGAGGTTTGTAAAATATTTGATTCTTCCACATATTCAGATCCAAGATTAAAACAAGAAAGATAATCCCGTAGTTAAACCATTTGCCTGTTTGGAAAAAAGAAAGTTCTGTCATCTGATTTATCCATTTTAGAAGCAGTATACATGCATTCATATGTAAAACCAACTGAAAGAAAAAATCCTTTTGTTATAAATGTGTAAAGCAAAGTTGTAATAATATTCCCATCGTGGTCAACTTTGTGCTGAATATCCCTTAGTGTTTTACAGTTAGGTCAGAGCACATAATAAAATAATTTTGTAATGCAAGCACAGCAGTATATCAATTGAATTCACACTGCAGTTTGTAGGTGATCTGTTGATTAGATCATTACGTGATGTGGTATAGATCAATGAACATAAAAAGCATTAATCTGAGGACTTCAGAATTATTGACATGGAAATTCTCCTTGAAAAGGCTATATTTAATAGAAATATTTGTATGCCACTAATGACTGAAATGAGACTCTTCTGGGGTTTTATAATCATGTACATTTTAAACACTACAGATATTGTTTAATATACCAACCATAGTGTCCAAATGCACACAGGTGAGGCAACTGGATAAATGATGATTCAGAGGTATTACGCCCTTGAGAAAGAGTAAGGGTGGATTTTAGTCTTGGAAGGTTAGTCAGCTTAGCTTTCCTATGCTATATGTAGTGAAAAACTCCAAGGAGTGACTCACAGTCTAACATTAAGCCCCTGCAATACTGGAGGAACAACACTTTCTCTATTTATTATTTAAAACTACTCTTTTGCATGTCTCCTCCAGGCATCCAAAATATATAAAAGGTAACTTTATGCAATTGCAAAGCTATCCCTGCTTTGAGTAGAATATTGAAACAGATGACCTCCAGGTGTTCCTGCTAAGCTAAATTATTCTATGAAAACACACAAAAAAAATTATACTGTTGTTGTACTTAAGGCATCTTGTGCATGTATAGCTGAACATATGTTAAGATCATATCTGTGCAGAAATGACTGGCACCACCCAAGAGCCCAGCAAAACTGCATACATCAAAGCTGTGTTAGGATGGAGAATTTGCAACTGACATTACAGCATTATGTGAAAGGACATTTGTGGAGGAACGCTTCTGCTGACAATGAATGAAACCATCTATGCTAGAATCCTATTTAAGTACGCTTCAAGTGAAAAAGAAAATGAATGTTTGATAAAGAGTAAGTGGATTCCAGTTCCTCAAGGTTTGTGTGTTCAAACCGTGCCATAGACCAGAATGCTTCATGAGGTAACTCCTTCCATGTTAGCAATTATGTTTAATAGTCCTCCTCAATCTAGTTTGCATTTACACTGGAACTATATGAGAATGTTCTTTCAATTGTGTTATTGTCACTATCCAGAAATCAAACTACACTGAAAAGACCTTGCAGTGATTCTTGTTCACATAATTCCTCAGTAACTGTAGTTTCTTTTTTTTTTCTGGGTTTTCATCAACAATGTAATTGACATTTTAAAGAAGTGGAATACTGGTGGGAAGGTTCAATCTCTACTGCCATACCACCAACATCTGCCTCTGACGTTGTGGGCCAACATCATAAAAGAGGAGGCATTACTATTGGAGCAGTCCTCTTCTGTTAAGAAACAATATGATGTAGTGTGATCCAGTTTCCAGTGGATTTCTGTCCTGTATTTCTTGTGTTTCTCCCCATCAGAATAGCCCTAGTTTACCCACCACATATAACCTTTCAGCAAACAGAGCCAGAGTACACCTTGCATAGTGTGTGTTGATGGGCTGCCCAGGACACACGTTCACTGATCAATTGGCTGCTGTCAAACAGAATACATAATGGCTGACTTTCACCTGTATTTCCTCAGCTGGGCACTTACTTAGATGATTTTTCCTTACCTAATTCCTAGGTTCCTTAACTAATCACTACTTCCTTGGACTTAATGGGATCGTAAGTATTGTTTAGATTCCCACCCTCCAAAAATATTCTTGAATCTGGCTGTGTGCTCAAAAGTTGTTTGATGATGATTGGACGTTGGAAAGAGAGAATGAGACCGATTCCCACAGAGAACGTGGTCAATGAATTCTCATTTTCTTAGGAAAACAGGCTAAATACAAATGCCAATGAAACACAAGTATTAGAACCATTATCTGTTTACCTATTTGGTACTCAGATACCGAATACAGATACCTATTTGGTACTCTGCATTTCTGCAGAGCTAGAAGAGGTTACTTTCCAGAGACTGCTAGGCTGTGAGAAGTGGATGAAAGGAAGTGGAAAGATTCATGATGGGCCAGGATCGCTCTTTCCCATCTGATAGACATAGATCAGAAAATGTGTAAGGAAAAAACAGACAACTAAAAGATCAAAATAGGAAGTGTAATGAAATGGAGAAATTATTGAGATGACCTTTATAAAGGCCAAACGACACTGCTATGATCTTGATTACAAGCTTCAGATACGAATGACAAAGGGAACTTACCTGTTTTAATACTGAGCGGTGACCTACCATAACTTTAGGCCTGATGGCACCCAGTGGATGTCACAGTTCTTATCTATGACCATGTAGACCTAAGTGCAACATGCAGAATAAAGCATCTAAGCAGTAAGACTTGAGATGGCAGCTTGCCGATGGAGTTGCCTAAGAAGCTAGCAGAAAATACTGAAAACGCTGAATAGAATTTGTTAGGTGCCTGATGTCTGGTGTCATGTAGAATGTCTCCTACACTGTGATTTCATCATTGTGGATCTCTTCAGTGTTGGATATGATTAAAAAAGGATCCACCCCTCATACCAAGAATTAGAGTACTTACTTGATATAAAATAGATATACCTTTCAATTCTTCCTCGTTTTATTAAAAGCATGAACTTGAAACTTCCTTACTTAGCTCACAGATAAAGTAAGGCAGTTAGGAACACAGCCCAAAGTTTCCCTGAGCGTATCAGTTGTATTACTTCTTGTAAACAGTGCTTGAACAATCAGCTTAGACCTACTCCTTTAATTTCTCATTTCTACACTGTTTCTACATTCTCTGCATCACTGCCGTGCTCTATGAGTTCTATGATTTTTCCTTTGAAAATTGTTGTCACCAGAACTAAATTCTGTAACAGTCTCACTACAAATATACGAACACAATGATATCTTCCAACTCCTACTCTGAATTCCCTGTAGCTGTGTTAATCTCCTGTGACACAAAATGGGAGTTAGTGCTGTCTTTGTTACATACAGAAAGTATTTACCTTTTTCTAGAATACACTGTCCTCTGCTGTTTTTTCCTCTTCCAAGACATGTACTTTACTTAGCTGCATTAGCCAGCATGATAGCCAACTAAGACCAGTTTACCAAGCAATTCTTCTACACCAATGATTAATGTATTGAAGCAGTCTGACCCCAGAGGTCTGAAAGTCTTCTCTCACAAACATCTGTTTGATGACAATTCCACATGACAGTTCATTTTTGAGACTGAAGATACCAATCAACCTTTAACTATGTATACATGAATAATCTTTGTACACAAATGTGTATAAAATTATTGTCTATAGCCACTCAATTTTAGCATAATGTTGTTTATAGCAAACTTTTAATTATATATCAAGCTCATACAGGAAATGTATTTTGTAAGTTAGGAGTCACTCCTGACATTGCACCTTGTAATAGGTTCAAGCCTATCATTTTGCAGAGTTGGGATAAATATAAAGTACTATTTTTTTTCTTAACAAAACAAAACAAACTAACAACAACAACAAAAAAAAGCCAAAACAAAAACCAGTACAAAACCAACCCCAAACCACCAAAACAAAACCACCAAAAAAACGTAATATAATTAATTTTACAGTGCTTCAAATTCCAGAATAAAATTTGGAAGAGAAAATGGAGTCCCACATGAGGAAGTCATTTAATTTGTCTCCTAGCCAACTTCTGCAGGATCAGTACCACTACTGCTCTAGGGAGGTCTGTGCGTACAAGAATATTTGCGTACACCTGGCACTGTTTAGCTCTTCTTCAAGGAGATAGATTTTCCATGGACAAATTGAGTTGGAAGGATGCAGATCTCAAGACCACAAAGCCAGTCAAGTATTTCAGGAAACTGAGAACTATACCCAGACTCCTCAATGGAGTTATAATGAAGAAAATCAGGTGTCACAACTGTCTGTGTCATTCAGCCATGCACTACTTAAAACACACCTGGTTCTATAGCACCATTTACAGTGCTGAACTCCTTATCTGTTACACGTGACATTTGAAGGGTCACGTATTTCTGTGAGCTGAACAAAATGTTTGGGCAGTGCTCATTTTTAAAGAGGCTAAAAAACTCTGCAAGAGGTAGAGTAACTGGTCCACAACATCACATGCAACTGATTTACTGGGCAACTGAGGCAGATCCTGCAGGTCTAAATGCTCCCAAACATCTTCTGATTCTGGAGCACTTTTATTTTTATAAGTCCACTCTGTAATGGAGTAGTCATGTCCTAAAAACAGAGTTGTAGTGTAGAAACCAGTCCTCAGGAGCTCTCTAGAAGTCAAGAGAACATATGAAAATCCCACTTATTCAGGCTAGACTCAATTGGCCTCATCCTGTGCAATCACAGCCAGAGGCTTATGTAGAAAATGTTGTCTTTAGACTCTTATCTCAATTGCATCTTGTGTCTAAAAGCATCCAGACACCTCTGCAAAACATACAAATATCTCAGAAACATTCTTCATCTCTTCTGTCATGTCAGTGCTATTGGCTAGATACATCCATACAAACCACTCACAGCTGAACAAAGCAGCAAATCCTCTGAGATCTTTTAATGTCTGTGTGCACGGACAGCTTTGCTTTTACCTCTAACCTTTCTATTTTTGCCCACAGGCTTCTTCAGGCATATCTATGTAGATGATGCTTGGACTGGATCTAGACATTCTTTTGGTTTAACTCCACAAGCCAGCCTTACCAGGCACTTGCCAATCATGAAGGTGACAATTTTTCCTTTGGGTAGAAGGGCATGCCTAGATCAGGACTCAGAAACACATTTAGAAACAGCTAGAAAAATCTCCCACCTGTTTTGATGCCTAAACCTTAATATTTCTCATTTGGAACTTATTTGAAACTATATAGCAGATGCTCTTGGATCCATGCTATTAGATGGTGCCAACCAGGCCTCCAAGTGCCTTTCAACAATGAAAGAATCAGAAGTAACAAAATTTACTTTAAAGTATTACAAATTTCCCTGGGTATTATAGAAACTAGGCTAGATTATGTATTTTTATAAACAACAGCCAAGAAGGAAAACATACACACTATAGTGAGCCATCTATCAAGGGAAATCCAGATGAGTTAAGCAAATTCAGGAATTCAAGATATTTTTGATGTTCATAGATAAAAGCACCTATCAAAACAGGATAAAAATGTTTAATACTGAGTAGATACTTGCTAGGAGTTCCTAAATGCAAAGAAATGTGAGCAAAATGAGTTACTCAGTTACCAGTAAAAATGAGATAGGATTTTAATAGTAAATTTAAAATTACACTGAAGCATATAAGAACAGCCTGCAGATGTTAGCATAACTGCCAGCTTAAAACATTCAGAAATCATAAGTCAGGCCTAAGGAAGCATGCTACTCATTCAAAGTAGCCAGAAAAGTGAAAAATAATGCACTCAATACTGCTTCATTTATCTGCTTTTTGAGACAAGGACCTGTGTAGAAGTAACATTCCTTTTTTTTTTTCTCTGCAAGCATGAGGTACATTTTAAAAAATATGGAAGCAGATGTACTCACACAGGTGCTGAATACAGGAGATAAGACTTTAAGATTAAAACCAAAACAAAACCAAAACAAACAAACAAACAAAAACCACTCCAGCAATCAACTGTCTTAAAAGACTTACAATAAAATCAGGAGAGCCAGCAACACAAATCACATAACTGTGAAATCCTTCATCTGTACAGACCATATACCAAGTCATTAAGCACACATCAACAGAAAGGTGGTTTCATGTCATTTACTTCTCTGCACGTCCCTACACTTATAACTGATTCTTTGTGGGACCATTGCTCATTAGAGCAACCCAGCACTGAATAGGATTGCTCAGGGGAGTCCAGGGGCTGCTGTTGTTTGTATCAGTCAAGAGTGACCAAATACATAAAACTTATGAAGAACAATATTTGCAAGGAAAAAGATGGTAAATGATATTTCAGCCATGATTTCTTTTTTCTCAGTACTAGGAGAAATGGATTTTCAGTTTCTGGACGTTGGGGCTAGGTTGTAGTTTTACAACTTGACCTTATCACAGTAGCAAGTACAAAAATAAATGATATTCAGGCCCTTGTCTTTTTTTTCTGCTTGTAACAACAACAAAAAAAAGAAGTTATATGCTTAAGTTTAACATTCTGGATCCCAAGTACTAAACAAGGCTTAAACAAAGCAGATTTTAATGGGGCCTTACCTTCCCTCCATTGTCAGTACCCTACCCAATGTGTCATTTGCAACAGTTTCTTTCACTTTCTACCCTCATTTTAGATTTGATTACATTCATCTTGTTAAATATAAATAAAGAACCAGTTCTTTCCTTCTTTTATTAGTTCCTTGATTTAAGTAGAAAATTATAAGAATCTACACATCCACACAAGAACTAGAGTTTGAAAACGATCCAAGATGATACCCTAATCTAACCTAAGAACTGATGGCAAGAACAGATGGTTCAAGCAAAACTTACCCAAAGGGAGGATCCTCTGCCATGTGTTATGGCTGTTTATTAGATCTCCTAAAGGGTGGTGTAGCACAGAAATAAAACAGGCACTCAGTAGACAGAGTACGTGATGTGCAGTCAAATGGATTGATTTGTCTAGTGAATCTAATAAATGGATCTTGTTAATGCTGAGCAGGGAAAAATATTCCTCAGCCCCTATTCATTAGCTCATCCTCATTAAAAGAATGCTTCCATGCCAGAAAATCAGAAAGACCTCCAGTCCTCTCTGCAGAAGACTCTACAATGTATAAATATTGATCTCAGTTGATTTGTTTTTAAACAGCAGCACTGCTAGCAGTTGTATTTCTGATATGTAATTTATGTTCTTTGCTGTTGCTTATTCCTAGCTCTTCTCTGATTATCAATATCCCTGACTCTTCTGCAATGCAAAACTGTTCTTCACTCTTCAGTCCCTTTTCTACTGCACATTGGTTTTCATTTACATTAATTATATCCCGAGTTCCTGTATCTGATGGCATAGCTCACCCAACCATGCCTCAGTCTTTGCTCATGCTACTGCGTGCACCCATTTCACTACTCTGGGATTTGAGATCCTCGTGGAACTGAGCCTCTCCAAATTCATGCTCTAGTTCTGAGAAGCAGAAAAAAAATCCTCTTTTCCACTAGGCCTGAATTCCATGCCTATTCATGCTAGATACTTGATTCTTATACTCTTTTTTGCTCTCTTCTTTGTTTCCCTTTATATCCAAAACTTTTCTCACTTCAGAGAAAAAAATGTGTTCTCTGTCTAATACACATCTCATATTTTCTCATTCTGCGTCTTCTGTCACTGACCATGACATCATTTACCATTTTCACTTTGTCCTGCTCCTGATCTCAAACCATCTCATTTAGATGTACCCCAAATCCATTTCCCGTTGCCTACCGTCTATTCCCTACCAGTACTCCAACAGGGAACTTACATACAACTTGAAAAAACTTTCCATCTCTCTATCTCTACTTTCAACTGGCCCATTTGCCTGCTTTTCTCAACAGCCTGCAGGTAACTTTCATGCTCATTTTCTTTTCTTTTCTGGTTTCCAACCTGATCACTCAAATTTCTACCTTCTCTGCTGAAAATGCCTTCTCTTCATTCAGCCTATCTTAAATGAGTCCCAATCCCTCATTCTTTCTTGCTTGGCACATTTTCTTCTTTTGCTGCCTGGTGGGCTTAGGGCTCACCTGCTGGCTGTTGGCCATGTCTTTGTATGATCTCTGAATGCTCCTTTTGTCCCTGCTCTGCAGGAATTTCATATGACTGTATCACTGGATGCTCTCTGTATCTAATTCCTGTACACTGTCATGTGCTATGATTGTTTATATTAGCAGCTAAAGACTTCTGTCAATTCACATTTGCATTCTTTTGCTATACAGTACTATTTATTTCTCTCTTACCACCAGATTCTTCTGCATTCAGCTTGAAGGTAAAAGCAAAATATTTATCCCTATTTAACCTTCCTCTCTTTTTCATTCTCTACTGTTATTCAAACACCGTCTCATAGTATGCAAGGATTGGGTACTTTTATCTGTATGTGCCATCCATTTGAATAACAGTGATTCTATTTTATTTGAAGTTATTTAACTGCCTGCTTTTGGTTGGATGAGTGATGGAAGTATGGCTGAGTGGCCTTTGCCAGATGAGAATGACCGAAGTTATGAAAAGATATTAGCATAAATCACAGCACAGGCGTCTGAAAGCATAAGAGATTTTAAAATCAAATAAGCAGCTAATTCCCCTGGAGAGTAATTTTAGATAAAAGATTTCTGAAGCTACACTAGGTATTACTTAGTGTCACAAGAAGTTGCTGAAATCCATGACAAACAGCAGGTCTTTTTGATTTGTAAGATACAGATTCCTCATTTCCCTGAGAGGCTTATATATGGATGATACAGATAGGGAGAGTTAAACAGATAGAAAAACAGCAATCATCATGGGGGGAGGGGGGAAAACAAGGAAAATATGCGGTGAAGAAAATGTTAGCATTCATTTCCTACACAGAAGCAGTTCAATGTGTGCCTGTATCACAGTCTGTGTGGTTACATACCTGTTATATGAATGTGATACTCCTCTTTTAAGATCTTTTGGAAATAAGGTACTTTGAACTGCATGTGTGCAGATGGCAAGCCTGGAAGATTCACTTCAACATCACCCATAAAATGTGGGAACTCCCAGTCCTGTTAAAAAAGAAAAGCAATAGCCTAAATATAAGATTTCACAGTATATTTTGCCCTTTAGAGTGGCTTAAATTATCAAAAGGGCACAGTTCTATTCTTAAGCCTCCCATTATTGACTTTTCCCACTGTAAGTTTTATGGAACCACTTGAAATTGAATATCTTGTTTATATTCGCTATTACAGTATGAGTTTTACTTCAGCTCCATGTAATTACGTGTTTAAAAGTTCACTTCAGAACAACAACAATGAACCCACCGCACCAGCCGACAGCATAAAATTGCCCGAGTATATGAGCACCTCTATATTACACTGTGTAAAAAGAATTGGTTCATGATGTAACTAATTACAGCACCCTTGCAATAAAAGTTGCAACTTCTGTTCCTAATCTGGCAAACAATGTACAGGTAAGAGATTAGGAGAGAAGGTCTGTCCCCTCAAGTCTTTCATACTTGCAACTTGTTCAATTTACGGGATGTTTTCAGCATCTGCCCGTAATACATCTAAATAAACATTCTCTGCAAGTGAAGATCCTTCAGCATAATCTGCCTGAATCAATCCAAGCACAGTTTTCTCTGCTGATATATTTCAGCTGACAAAGAAATGCTGCAAATGTGGCAGCTCTTACCTATTATTATGCATATTTTGGTGGCATGTGATAACTCAGCTGAGGAGGAGCTGCACTTAGAGGAATTTTTCATTTGGTTATCTGTACCCACCACTGATCACTTGAAAATGGGTATAATAGCATGGCTCATTACAGCCAAAACTTAGAAGTCCAGCAATATTGCTGGAGTCAGTGTAATTACTGCTGAGTGGTTACCTGGTGTGCTGCAGGCTGTTAAAAACACACTGGCCCTGTTCCCATACATGCACCTGGATTTGTATCCCACAGTTAATGCAACCCACACCTGAATTACTGACAGTAAGAAAAAGGAATCTGAAACGGAAGGAGCTCTGTAAAGAGCTCTTGCTTTCTTTCCCTATCATTTAACATGCAAGAACTGCTGAACAGCTCCAACATTCTCAATGGTGGAAGGGAAACAAAAAGTGGGTTTTACCAGCAGGGAATTTAGCATGGCCCAAACACTAAGAGAGGCTGGTTTGTGCTAACATATTCTGATACTGAGCTAAATGGGTTAACAGGAGTATATCTGAGGAGAAGCCCTGAGTCTCTGTACCCGATTCTCAGTGTCAAGAGTGAAAGTGCCAATTTACAGATGCAGAAGATAAGAGAAAATAAGGATGTTCTCATCTTCCCTTATCACAAACGCAAAGCATACTCTCCTGATCATGAGGTATGGTAATAACAGTTCAGCTGCGCAATCCCTTACATTGCATCTGCAAACATCCCCTTAGATTTGGGAGACATTCAGTAAGTGCCCAAAGATTAATATTTTATGGATGTGCACTCTCCGTTCACAGTATCTAATACACATTTCTGGACTCATACCTCAGGGTAACTCAAACATACTCTCATCCAGGAAAAAATAGGAATAAATAGGGAGAAAAAAAACCCATAACATATTCCTGAAGAAAACACAAATGGGGAACTAGAAATAAGTAATCACAAAATTATGAATCTGGCCTCCTGCTCTTGCCTTGCCCCAGTGCTCTCACTGCTCTAACTGCTTTTTGCTGATTTTCAGATAAAATTCCATTAGACACAATTTTGTATCGGACTGTGTTTTTGCATCCGCCTTTCATTGATGATATTAATAATCAGTGAATAGAATGACAGCTCTGCCAAATATAGAATGCACTGAATTGTTTGTTTCATCAAACCATTACAGAGACCTGGAACTATTTCCTAAAACAAACAAAAACTGAGATCCAACTCCAACAGCTTTCTACCATTTATGTTATAAAAACAAGGTGACTGCAAAGCCCACTAAAAAATATATATATTTGATACTCCCAGGTACAGGTACCTTCCACCTGGTACAGTAGTTCACATTTTCTATGTACACACTCCATACTGTGCAAAGCATGCTGGAATTGTGACCTCTGTTACCCTGTAGCCCCATAATATGTGATTTCCATTGGTGATGACAACCCACAGCTTTGTAGTGAGTTTGCAAGGCCTCAGGAGCAAGGCCTGCCAGGCTTGCTCTGCCTGAACTGTCCTTGAGCTGCACAGAGCTCTGCTTTACCTGGTTCAGCTATAACAGCACTGTTCCTAACTGACCAGGTGGCTATGGCAGATCTGTTTTATTTTTTTTCCTTCATACATAACCACGGTGGTTTTATATATCCAACATTATTATGCAGTATAGAGAAATAGAGGCTGGTAGGATAGCAGAGTAGTTGAGAAATGGAGACAAGGGCTTCAGCACAGAGGGGTACAGGTGTGGGGTGATAAAGATGGGCACTGGCACTGGAGACCCCACGGCTATAAACAACTGACCTCGGTATGCTAAAGAAATGAGGACCCGGATCTGGACAAAGCTGCGTTTAAGTGTAACAAAGAGAACAAAGAAATACCATCTAACATACATGAAAGGAACTGTGTATAGTAAATTTGGCCATAACATGGATCTTCAGACCAGCAAAGAAAAAGTAAGGTCTAAAATCATATTAGCAAGCATAAAATGACTCCAAGTGGATCCTAGAGTGAGGAAAAATAAACCATTAACACAAGCATCATGCCCATAGCAGCGAAGGGCTCCAGATGCCAATGACATGCTGGAATGCTCCCTGGCCCCCACCAGCCTGAAAGCACTGACCTCAGGGCCTGCAGCAGCAACAGATGGTGAACAAAGCACCGTGAAAAGTGGGAGATACTAAGAAGTGTGCATATAACAATTTTAACATTAGTGCTACTACTGAAACATTTTTTGCAAGAATTGGAAGTCAACTAATAATAATTATTGTATTATATTGTTAAAATTTAAAGGACGTTACTAATAAAATCTTGGCTATATCTAGAAGGCATGCTTCTAAGGCCATAAATAATGTTTGAGTGTAAAACCTCTAACAGAATGATTATAAAGCCTGCTAAGAATAAGCCTAGTGGAAACAGAGAAATAAAATGTAAAATAACAATAATAAATAAAACAAGAAAATGTATCTGAAAGTAATATTAAAAAAAAACAAAAACACACAAACACAAAACCAACTAAAATAATGAGTTACACCTACTGACTTCCATGAAGGTCACTAGAGCCACAGCACTTAGAAGAATGAAGCTTCAGTTTACCAATGAAATGGCCTTTGGAGCTCTATCTGGCTAATAACTTTGATAAGTAAGAATGCATATATCTCACCTGCAAACGCATGAGTGTGTTATTATCAAGAAGAAAAGCTGATGACTATTACCTTTCTTAGCTAATGTCAGTATCAGGTTGACAAATGCCAACTAACAAAGCATTTTGCTACCTTGACTCCAAGAAACTGTTGTCCAAAGTCTTCTGACTCTGCTTTCTTTTTTATTTTTTCTTCACTAATCAACAAAAGACAACTTAACTTCAATATTACCCAGAAAAACAGTTTTCTAGGAAATTTCAGATGCCTGGTGGGAATTATCCGCATCATTTCCTAATAGGTACACTAATAGCTTGTACGTGCAAGTCCAAAACCTAAATGCTTCCCCCACTTGAAATACAGCTCAGTTCTATGTCATGCCTTCACGCATGGTATTTTCTCTGTGTGGGATCTGATTTCTGTCTGTGCTATCAGCCTGTGTTCACCTGTGGGACACAATTGACATGTGCCATGTTCTTTAAGGTCTCAGCTTGTAATTAAATGAAATTCACTTGATCAGCTTTAGTCCTCACTAATTGGGTGTCTGTACTTTGCCGTATCTACAGTCTTACTAGAAACTGCGCCCAAAATACCTTATTAAGACCATATCTCCATTTGCATCATTTGAAAAATATATTTGTGCAGACGTACTGGTAACTCACATTTGTCTCTCTCATACTGCATGAACTACATGTTTTTCTCTCTCTTTTTTTTAAATTTGCCAGCCTCAAGTTTTTCACATTCATCTACTTCTGCATTTTCCAACCTGGGGGTCTGCAGAATACCTCTATGCAGTCTGTGAAGAAAAAGCCAACCCAGCACCACGAGACTTAAATCAGCTGTACAAAGGTCTTCAACCTCACTGGCAAGTTTTGTGGGATGTGCAAATCAAATGAGGTTATTGCCTCATTTCACTCTGCAGTCATGAGGAAAGGGCAGCCAGAGGATAAATTTAAGATCACCGAGGTGTTCATCCTAGTGCTGCAGTGGGCAAAGAAAGCACCTCTGATTTCCATCACCTACTTCATTAAATCCACAAGCTCAGCAATAAAAATAGGTGCTGCAAAGAAGGAAACCGTGATATTTTGATTTTCTTCCCTTTGCTTCCAGTTCCTAAGCCAAACAAATGCACACAATCTCTGCCACAATGCCAGGTACTGGTTTAAGGCACTGCAGTGCAACTGGAGGCACTGACTTGGCATCTCTTTAAGTAAATATATAATAGCAATGGTAGCTAAGCATCAAAGCCACAATTCTTGATATAATCTGGCCATTCTCTGCCATTATCTGGGAAAAATAAATGGTGGGGGAAGCCCCATCCTGGCCCCCAGCAGCCCATGCTTCATACACACATGACCCCACATTCCTCAGCATCCAGCACCTCTCCACCCAAGGGAAACTGCAGGAGAGAAGGTGGGGCTGGGATTAAAAGCTGCTAATGATTAATGGCAGCCAAACGTGCCATGCTTTCATCTTGCCTCTGTGTAGCTCAGAGGGTGTTTGGTACACAGTAACTACAAAATAATGCTAAAATAATATAAACACTGTTCAGATGTAACCATGAAAGAGGACAAATGCATACTGAATATTTCTGCTTTAAGTAGTAAAGATATGTGTGCTGTGTTTAGTACCAGGAACACATTCACACTTTAAACCCTTTTGAATAAATAAACAAAAAACAGAGGGAAAGAATTCAGGAAATGCACATATGAATGTGCACGTGTGTTTGTTCCAGAAACTGCCAACAGCAATTTTTATTTAATTTATAAAAATCCTTTTAACTTATCAAGTTGGAGGCTTTATGTTTTCAGGTATCTTTGCATCTCTTAGATAGCTTTGTTTCAGCTCTCAGAGCGTGGTAAGACAGGTAGATAGAGGAGATTTAATGACAAGCAATGTCTATACATTTTTGCAAGTGTTTGAAGTAAGAATGAGCAGCTGGAATTCAGAGACAAAGGCCCGAATCCTCTGTGGTTATCTCTAACTTCATTTGGAGCTGCAACTCACAGTGATCTCTGCAGCTGTGAGTTGCTTAAACACAATTTCACTCCAATATACATAACGAGAAGTCACCAGCCACAACCAGAACTCACTGTTATGCCTATGGTATCAAATCTACAGCTCAATTTATGGCCTCCTGCTCTTCGCAAATATCTTATTTTACTAGGAAGAAAGTTTGATAGGCATTGCAGTTTTTAGCCCTCACTAAACCGAGAGTACCCAGCTGTTCTTAACCTTGCCTGCATGTATGCTTGCATGGCTTTAGTAAGGCTACATTTCACTGAAAGTGAAGAGTGACAAATTATTATTTAGCAGACTTGAAGCTCCATGTTGGTTCTATCAGTGCTAATCTTGTCACAGTTTTCAAGGGCAGAAAGTGTTATTTGATCTGCTCACCTGTTTATGCTTCACCTGCTTGAATTGTTATCAGCAATAACAATCATAAAACCCCACTAGGAACTGTGGCACAAAGTCCCTAATTGCAGACACAGTTACATCTTTCATCACTTAATTGTGAAGAACTCAACATACAGAAAATCCACTCTAACACACTGGAATGACTGCCACAGTATTGAAATTCCCTATCAGAAAATGCATTGGAGAATTGTTTTACTTCCACCCTGAATTTCTCTAATTTCTGCTTCCAAACAGTGCATTCCAATAGAAAGGTATTTCTGCACTATACTGCAAGGCAAGGTGTGGACATACCGACAACCTTGTTGTTGTTCTCCATCATCTTTATGCTCCTGTCCTCCTCAGTCTCTGCCTTCCACAAGTGGCCTTTCTGTAGAACCACCATTATAAGCCTTGCTTATTTCTCATTTATCTGAGAAGCTAGTAGTAAGATAGCAGCAACTGCCTCCTTGTGAGTCAAAGTAGCAGCTGAACCTTCCTTTATTATTTGTCCTTGGCCTTGAATGACCCCTTTCAATAAAAGATCATTAGAGTAATTCAGTCTACTATCAATTTCTGCTCATTTAAAAGAAAAAATCCCCATGCCCCCTAGATCTCAAACAAGCTCTATGTCTCTGCACTTTGATTTTACATATCAATGCATTTTGAGGAAAGACAAAGCCATCCATCTATGTACATGTTCTCAAAACAGTGCTACTTGTTACTAAAATGTCAGAACTGGTCTTCAGCTTTTCCTGAGCAAGCTCAAAGCAATCTCAAAATTTCAGACTGCCTAAAACAAGAAATGCCTGCATTTCCTTGGGAGACCCATAGCCATGCCTATCTGTACTGGCAGATGGCTGTTCTGTGACAGACAGCATTCCCTCTCTCTCTTCCCTGTGACTATAACTCAGGTATCATCTTCTATTCACTCCTCACAACCTGGTAATGCCTTGATACTGCAGATCTTTTCTGCATAACATATTACAGATATGACAATTCCTATCAAACCCCACAGCTAAAATTCTTATTGAGGTTCTCATCATTTGCTATTCAGTTACATCAGCAGCCTTTCCTCTGGACTTGACGAATGCAGTTCTCCACTGATAGAGAAACACTGCTGCAGACACCATTTTTCTAGTCTGTTTCTTTGGCCATGTCACTCTTCTTTGATCAGATAAAATATAGGCTACTTCTTTTCATATTCAAATCCCTTCAGATCTTTCACGATCCTAGGTACAGACTCTCTCTCTGACATCTGCTCCTTCTATGAGTTTATACATAAATTCAAGCTATGATTCTTTTTGTTATTTAAACAAATTTTCCCCTCTGAAGTTCTTTATCAGCTGCAGAGCTTTCTCCTCTATGACTCCTTACTCCCTGTGAGAAAACATGAGGATATCATGCATTAGGCATTCCGGATTACGTGTCATCTCAACAAATGATGTCACTACTGCTTACACCTGCCCCTATAACCAGACATAACTAGACTTGTCTTTGACCAGAGTTGTGTTTTAGTTGTCTTTGAACATCAGCTAGCAACACAGTGCCCAGTCTTTAATGACAATGACTAGCTCCTCGATAGGACAAGTATTGCTAGCAATGTAGACAATTAATGGTTATCAATTCTTTCTGTTACATTAGAAAAAAACCAAAAAACATGTTTGATAACAAGCCAGTGTACAAGGAAGGATAGATACAAGAAGGTCTCCCATTTTGAGACAATCCATGTAGTCACCAGGAAAAGCATGGTCACTATTTCCCTCTGAGTACAAAGACTTTTCTTCCTCACAGCTTCACTTCATGTTTTAGCTACTCATGAAAGTGATAGAATCACAGAATTTCAGGGGTTGGAAGAGACCTAGAAATCATTGAGTCCCACCACCCTGCTAAAGCAGGTACCCCATAGGTCACACAGGTAGGTGTCCAGATGGGTCTAGAGTATCTCCAAAGAAGGAGACTTCACAACCTCTCTGGGCAGCCTGTTCCAGTGCTCTGTCACCCACCCCGTAAAGAAGATCTGCGTATTTGTGTGGAACTTCCTATGTTCCAGTTTTAGGCCATTGCTCCTTGTCTTATCACTACACACTACTGAAAAGTCTGGCCTCATCCAATTGCCTCCCGCACTTCAGATATTTATAAACATTGACTGGATCCCATCTCAGTCTTCTCTTCTCTAGGCTGAACAGACCCACCTCCCTCAGCCTTTAAAGAAGAATCTAAGAAGAGCAAGTTGAAGCAACCTTTTCCTTGCTGGGGGTGAAGTGGGCATCGCTAAGCACAGCTTCTGTGCACACCCAGGATGTCCTGGAAAGATGTCCACTGACATTTCCACCAGGCAAATATGAGGTCAGGGACACTGTGACACTCATCTTTATGATTCACTCTTGCTTGTTGCTGATCTATTCACAATTGCTCAAAATACTAATTAATAAAAGCTGCTCAAAAGTAAATGTTCTGTTTCAAGTCTGAGTTTCTCCGAATTTTTTAAGCCTTTACTTTTGCTTTAGTGTCTTATTCGTGCCTGGCCTTGGTTAAACCAAATATCTGTCAGGTAATTCTTTTGTATGATAAACACTAGTGAGAGCTTTTCCAGGTAAATTTTGGGTTGGATAAGCTGCTAAATAAAGTAGCAATGTTACAACACTGTGTATCTGTAAGAAACAAAGAAATTAGTTTCTACAAAGCAGCTGTGTTTTGTTTCCTATGCAAAACTTCCCTCAGCCACCAGCAAGTTAGCCAAGTTGGCCAAAACGGTTTCTAACTACCTCAGTGACACACTTCATGAAAGCCGTTTCTGTGGTGAATAGGAGAAATGAACTTTTACTAACATATACTTATACTTAGTGATTTCCTGAGTCTACAGCTTGCTGTCAAGGGAAATCACTTATGACATAGCAATTAATCTTTCTGATGCCCTTGAAGTCTGACTATGATTTGGAGAATAAAAATAAATTTTAAATATATTGCTATGAAATCATCTCCAAAAATATGAGTACCCATGCACTCATACACATAACCTTCCATTGTGCTGAGCAAAAATATGACATCTGGAGCATTTCAGGATTTGCAAAAACTGCTAATGCCATTTGTACCTGTTTGGGAATTGTAAACTCTGTTTAGAGTTCTAAGGCAATTTTGCATTGAGGCTGCTGTCTCCAGTTAACTTCAGCTGTATTAAAATGTATATCACCTCTTTTTCGTTCTGAATATCCACATACATAAATTTCCTCACTGCCTGATATCCAAATCTTAATGGTGTTTTCTAGTGTTGCCTAAATCTAAGAAGATAGATTTGCAGTAAGATACCTGAGCAGATATTTTCCTTGCTATGAACTTTGCAACATAAAAAATGATGCCACAGAAATGAAGGATATCATTATGTCATTACATGTTGCTCACTGTACATGGAAAGTAAATCAGCTGCCTTAACGTTAGGAATGGATGGCTGAAGAGCTGTTCTGTCCTGGACAAAATTCCTTCAATTCATACATGCTCTGAAGAATTTTACCATCATATGCTCTGAGAAAATCTGGGGCTAGTTGCAAACAACACTATAAGCTTGCCTTTATGGTGCTATGCACATTCTAGGATCAAGCTTGAAGTGACATTTTTAGACCAATGGTCTCTGTTTGAAAACCATCATCCAACTTGTTTTTGCTTTATCTGTAACTGTAAATAACACGTGCTCACGCAGGGTTCAGCTTGCAGTAAACAGTAGTGAAACAGTGACATTCATTTTCAATTAAAGAAAAGAAACAGGATTATTTGTTGCATTTCATAGAATCCTAGAATGGCTTCGGTTGGAAGAAACTTTAAAGATCACCCAGTTCCAACCCCTGCCATGGGCAGGGCTGCCACCCACCAGATCAGGCTGCCCAGCGTCCCATCCAACCTGGCCTTGAAAGCCTCTAAGGATGGAGCATCCACAGCCTCTCTTACAGAAAGTAAAAAGACCAGATGTACACAGAATGCGTGGAGAAATATGTTCAAATGTGGGTTTTCCAAAAAGTCAGTGCAAGTTCCTTACTCCTTTTCCTTTAAAAAAAAAACCCACATAGTAATAAGCCTCTTCCAAAACTATTCTTATCCTCGTAACTTTGCTAATTAAAAATACTGGTTTTATTATGTAAGGAAAGAAAAAGAGAACTGCACAGACATACACACATGAGAAAGGCTTACTTTCCAAAACTTGGTTATCTGCAACTGACATTTTAGTTTCAGGAACAACAGTAATATAAAATACATCTGTCATATAGTTTTCCCAGTTCCTTCTCTTTTCTATTTTCTTTCTTTTTTTTTTAAATTTTACTTGAAGCTAAAATTATTTTCTGTGTCCTGAGTTCTAGGTAATAGGATTAGCAGCAGCATAGTGTACTTGTTAATGTGTTGCCTTCATCTGCTGAAGACAACACATCAACATATTGCATTCCTGAAGTCCTCCCCCACAGTCCCCCTAAACCCCATTTTAGCTTTCAAGGCTGTGGTGTGGCCATTAGGCACATCTGTTCCACAAGTTGTTACTTGGTTGGTGTCAGTTGGGGTGGCAGTACAAAATGCATACATTATGCTTGCATAGACATTACATAAACACATCTGGGTAACAAAATGATAAGAGAGATGAAGAAACACAGAAAGCTTAGCAGGTGTGCTTACAGAAATAAAATCAGCATTGCTTGCATGTCGGTATCTCTGGAACATGTCTTTAAATGATAATCAACAATCTACAATACAAGTGAAAATGGATATACGTTATATGGATGTTTATTTTGTCCATTTTAATTTGCATTATATCTATTGCCAAATAGGTTTCTAGCATTTATTGACTGTGTGGGTTAGATTTCCATTTATCACAATGGGAACTAGCATAGAGATCTTACAGTCACCCACATTTGGGGGTTCTGATCTTCCAGCTGAATTACACTCTGGGAAGTTCAGCTGAGTTCCACTCCAGAAGTCCAAGGGGTCATGCTAGGCTTGTCCATACATGCTGCAAAGAAGACATCTTTTCTCACAATTAAGTTCCTTTTCAGAATATAGGAGCCCAAACCATCAGTGATGTCTGGTCTAATGAACGCTGAATACCTTTTCTGTGTTTGTAATGATCTACCCACATTTTTCCATTGATTATAATAATTTTAGTAATCATATGAGACAGTTTCTCTTGTTGCCTGCACCAGGTCCGAAAGATAAACAGCAGAATGCCCGTGGAACTGCTCTGGTGCATCCTCATCAAATGGGAGCATCTATCTTAGCCACCTGAAATTAAAACTCAGCACAGGCCACTACACTTTCAACAGGATGTAAATGGAATGGCCATCCTTCTGATACAAATGGACCGGAAAATTTAACAGAAAGTATAAATCCATGAAAACAAAAGGAAAGAATTTTCTTATCTGCATTGTTGGGTACAGACTCAGACCAGTGCATGAGATACAGACTGCCAAATTCTGTAACAAGAGACCCAGGAAAAACTATATTTGACCACAGAACTAAAACTGTTCTCTATACTTCCTTCTGTTTTCCTCACCTACTCCGTGAGCAGTGTACCCATGCAAATGCCTCAACCAGTGACACAGACTTTGGATGACATTACCTGGAGATGAAGGCGTGAAGCAAAGAGGTGTTGCCCTGTGGAAATGTCCTGCCTCATGGAAAGAAATCTTTCAGAGCAATGGTGACTGCCTGTCAGTCTTCTTTCAAGTATTTCAAAGAAATGTCAATGTATTCCATTGGTGATGTTCAGCTTGAAAAATCACATAAATAGAAGCAGCCATGTACTGTTTCCCATAATGTTTTGCCAGGAGGCTAGTTGCAGAATTAAGCTAAATTTGAACTGGACTCCATCCACATGTGTACCTGATAAACTGAGATCTAGCTCAGAATGCTTAGCAGTTTGCTGTGTCAGAGGGTTTTCTGTCTTGCAGTGTCCTCTCAGAGACTGAAATCCTGAGCAGAATATGGATTTCACTGATTAACCATCTACGTAAGGAGAAAGAGATATCCAACTCTGATGTGTCTCCAGTCTAACACTAGAAGGTGTAAAAGCTAAAATGGGAGGTTTTTAGACTGGCAGCGATCCTATCTCAGACAACTTCTGGTGAGTACAGAACTCGCCACTGGAACAAGACCTCAAAATGACATGCAATGCATTTTCAGAAGTGAATTAAATTCTGTTACTTTATTATATTAGGTTGTTTCCTACTTTATGAGATACATTCTTTCATTTCAAAACAATTTACTGAATCAGAGAAAAACATGCTCTCCATCAACACGCATAAGAAAAATTACAGGAAAATGCATTTACTAAGAATCACTGTAAGATCTCTGTCATAAGATACCCTTATTTCATTTTATTCTACATCATTGACTAAAGAGATTTTGAGGAAGAAAAAGAACACAATAGTCTCCCTACACAAGTACAGGTCTACTACTTTTATTTTTTTCAATAAGAGGCTACATAAAACTAGTGTGTTGCTTGGACTATTACACTGTATATCCCATATAGACATTAGTCATTCACTGTTGTGACATGAAACATCCTCTTATTACAGAGAGTGGATGTGACATCGTAGTTGCAGAAATTATTTACTTCAGTTCTCTCCTTCCAATCTACCCTTGGCAAAAATTCATTCCTTTTCTTATCCCTTGGGGAAATGCTTACAGTAGAATAATAGAATCACAGTATCATTAAAGTTGAAAAAGACCTCTAAGATCATCTAGTTAACCCATCACCACTATGCCCACTAAACCATGTCCCTCAGTGCCACTGCCACAGATTTCTTGAACACCTTCAAGGATGGTGACTCCACCACTTTCCTGGGTGTCTTGTTCCAATACTTGACCACTCCTTTGGAGAAGAATTTTTTCCTAATACCCAACCTGAACCTCCCTTGTTGCAACTTGAGGCCACTACCTCTCATTCTATATCTACTCACCTGAGAGAAGAGGCCAACTCCCACCTCACCACAGCCTCCTTTCAGGCATCTGTAGGAGCGATAAGGTCTCCCCTGAGCTTCCTCTTCTCCAGACTAAACAATCTCTGTTCCCTCAGCCGCTCCCCATAAGACTTGTGCTCCAGACCCTTCACAGCTTCATTGCCCTTCTTTGGACATACTTCAGGGCCTCAATGTCTTTCCAGTAGTGAGGGGCCCAAACCTGAACACAGTACTTGAGGTACAGCCTCACCAGTGCTGAGTATAGGGGGATGATCAATTCCTTAGTACTGCTATCTGCACTGTCTCTGATACAAGCCAGGATGTTGGATGTTGTTGGCTTACTTGGCCACCTGGGCACATCGCTGGCTCAAAAGCAGTGTCATAGAATCCTTTCAACTTTGGATATTCTATGACATTTTATGATACTAAGCAAGACCTGATTTTCATGAACCCATACTGGCTAGGCCTGATCCCCCGTCCCACACATGCTATGTGATCACACTCAAGGTGATCTGCTCCATAGCCTTCTCCAGCACTGAGAACAGGCTGACAGGCCTGTAGTTCCCCAGATCCTCCTTACTACCCTTCTTGCAGACAGGCATCACATTAGCAAGTCTCCAGTCATCTGGGACCTCTCCAGTTGACCAGAACTGCTGATAGGTGGTGGGTGGCTTGGCTATCACCTCCATCAGCTCCTTCAGAACCCTCGGGTGGATCCCATCTGGCCCCATGGACTTGTGACAGTCCAGGAGGAATAGCAAGTCTCTAACTGTTTCCACCTGAATCATAGGTGGTTGATTCTGCTCCCCAACCCTGTCTTCCAGCTCAGCAAGCTGAATACCCTGAGGATAACTAATTTTTTGATTAAAGACAGAAGCAAAGAAGGCATTGAGTACCTCAGCCTTCTCCTCATCTTTGGTGATGATGTTCCCTGCTGCATCCAAGAAAGGATGGAGATTCTCCTCAGCCCTCCTTTTGTTGTTAATATATTTGTAAAAACACTTTTTGTTTTCTTTTACAACAGTGGGCTGCATAACCTAGCAACATCCTTGTACTCTTCTCGAGTTGCCTGTCCCTTCATTCAAAGTAGTATCTTCTGTACGTTATAAATGCATAAATTACATGCCTCAAAGAATGAACAAAATCATAAATCCAAAAATATAGCTTCAAATGTGAATAAAAATTAGGGAAGATAACTCTTTTCTACAGTCTCCTCTCTGACCCCAATGCAAAAACTCACTTCCTGACTGCGAGAGAGAAAAAACGCAATTTCAGCTTTTCAGACCAGAGCGATATATCTACCTCTGCCAACTGCATGCAGAAAACATGAACTTCATCCTAAAAGGTTTTCAGTGTTTAGAAATCTCCTGGGAGAACTTGTCAAAAACACAGTGAACCACGTTCTAATTGCACAAACTCATCCTGCTCTTGACAAACACAACAGTTTGGTTTGAATTTCAAAACTTTTCCCGTCAAAATCCTTGGGAACACAGAGAATGTTGTTAAAGTATCTTTTTGAACGTCAAAGACAAAATCAGGTTGGTGGTGTGCCTTGAATGAATTATAGTGTTCTCTGACTGAGATGTGAATCCAAATATAGCACCTATGCTGATCACAAGGAAATGCTGAATTACAGCTTTAAAAAAGTGACAGATGAAACAGGGTGGACAACCTCAAAAGGTCTGGAAATTCTGTAGAGATAAGACAGCATATTAACAGCACTTGGCAGAAGCTTATCCAAACTACCAGACCCTTCTGAAGGAAGCCCTCCTGCGACCCTCCTCATCACTCTTTACTTTTGCTCTGCAAGTAATACCTCTTCCACCTCACTGCCAATTCTCTTTTTGGAAGACCACTTGCCTATTCCTTTCAGAGTTCATTTTCTTTGCGGTCAATTGTAAGTGCCCATGAGCCCCTCTTTTTGGAGGGGAAGATCTCTTCCAACATCTGTTGTTTCAGAAATTTGCCTCTGTCTTTCACCTACCCACATGATCTTTGCTACTGACAACAGTACTTACATGCTTTTCCCCTCTCTGTATTTTCTTCCTTAACTTTCTCCTTAGCATGTATCAACAAGTGGTAGACTTAAATAAATAATTCATATGTTTAATTTTGAGGACTTTCCTGACAAAAGTCTAGAAAAACTACACATTGGCCTCTCTCAGAGATGCTGTTGCTTGGGCAGCACCAGATGCAGTACACTGTCTGTATGCAAATGCAGGGCTTCCAAACTTCCAAGTCTGACTCCAAAACTTTTAATTACTGGCACCAGTGAATGACGGGAGCTACGTAACAGCAACTGAGTGATTACTCTGTCAGTGTGATTAATAGACCAGGAGGGTTTTAAAGCAAGGTTCTGCATGTGTACATATGTAGAGGAGAGGTAGATGCACGTGTTTTTTGGGAAGTGCTTGTTTAGCCAATCAAAGCCACATAATGCAGATAGTTACTGAGGCTTTCTGCATGGGAAAATATAAAATTCAAGCATTATTTTCAATTGTTTAAGGAAATGCTAAATCAATTTTCTCATCAGAGGAGATGTTTTACAGCAATTCACCAAGACAAGACAATGAATGAGCTGTTCTTTCACAGTATTCCTCAAGGAGGAATTATCCCAAATGATACGGTTACTTTATATGAACATTTGTAAAGGGACAATCATTATGTGAATTACATATTCCACATAATTTATTTCAACTTACAGTTTATAACAGTACTTTTATCCTTTTTTTTCATTCAGCGATAAAAAGGCATCATTTATAATTCTCCTGGCCTGCCTACAGAACAAATGTCTGCTAGTGAAGTTGCTGTGCTCATTCAAAAATATCATTATACATTGGAGAGTCCTGGGCAATCTATATTTACCAAAATAATGAATTGATTAAAAATGCACACTTACATGTAACAGCCTAGTTATGAGAAATGCATTATAAAAAATTTTGGGGGGGACACTGGTGTTCATCTACAGCAATACTAACCACCATTTGACAGATACTGGACAGGCATGTGCAATGCTACACACTTAAGAGTTCAGACAGTTGTACTCTTGCTGCCATGTTTTTAAAAGCAAACACAGACTACTGCTTTTGTTTCTTCAGGCTCAGAATACTCTTACTGAGGTTTATCCAGTTTGACTGCACAAAATGTGGCTAAAAAGCATGTAAACATAAATGAAATATGAATACAGCAGATTATAACAAGTGTTACTACAATTTCAAATACCTATAATCAGAGGTGGAGAGGTATAATTCAGGAAAGCAACTTAGTACCTCATTGCAGGTTATTATTACAGCAAAGTAGTATTTAGGAATTAAAGGCTACCGAGCGATTGGTCTGTATCAGCACGCCTGGCAGCAGAGCTTGGCCAAATGTTCTGCTCTGGCCTAAAAGCAATTTCACTGCTTTCTACAAGCAAAAATTAAAAAGCTGAGGCATTAAAATAACATTTTCTGATGTCCTTTGGCAGAGACCCTGCTAACAGACCTTGCAGATGCTGAGAGGATCTGAGAGCTCCATCTGATAGACTTCCCACTGCACACCACAGATATCCAGAAAAGACAGAATCCCCTGATGTGGGCTACAAAAACACTGACCATAACAGATTGTTTTTTAATCATGGCTCACATGAGACTTACGAAAGATTAGAAGCTCCTACCACAAAAATAAGCTACTCCCCAGCAATCACATAGAATGACTACACATTCCCTATGAAACTCACCTAACAACTTCCATGAAATGGGTAGGAATTATTAACTGTTTTCCCCAGCCATTTTATCCACATTTCCCAACCTCTCTGTTTTCCTGCAGCCAGCTGCAAGCTTCTTGCTTGAACTGCTGAGTCACGATATGAGGATAATGTCAGTTTGTAACTCTGGTATATTTCGCAGCAACAATTCAAGTAATGGGCAGTACTATTTCCTGTCAGATAAACATATATAGTTCCAGTAAACACAGTCTTATGCTTAATTCTAGATACTTAAATGTTTATAATGAATCCTTACTAGATACATAGTTTCCTTCTTTCTGGTAATAAAACCAAGCAAATCTCCATGAAACACTTTTTTTTTGGACAGAAAACAGGTATTTAAGTCTTTGTTACTTAACTGGCAATAATGACAAAATTCTACAGATCTGACCCTTTAAAAATAGATTTCTAAGGAAAGCTCCACAAATAATAATTTCCCCCATAAAATATATTAATAATTTTATTTAGTTCGGACATCAAACTGGGAGTCCCATGCAGCATGTATAACAGTGTGGTTCAGCATGAATATTCATCCCTTGGGGCTGTCCATTCCCCAGGGGAGTCTGTTGTGTAACTGCTCCTTTTTAGGACTCTCACAAATATTGCACATTTCTAAAAGAAATCTTTGTCTTACAAAGTAAGAATACTGGTAATCGAGAGAACAAGTCGCTATGTTCAATAGATAACATAGTCCTGACAGGTAGTTCCTTTTAGCAGTACTCACTAAGGTGTTCCTTAGTGCAAATTTATTGACCATCTCTGTGTGGGGAATGAAAATTTGTTTTTTTTTCAGATATTTTCCGTGTTTAAAGTTGCTTATACTTACAGTGCTATGCATTGGAAAAGCGCTGTACTATTGCTATAAAAATGAAAATGAGGTTGAAAAATGATGACGTGGGAGTGCTATCTAATAATTCAGCTGAAACTCTGAAGGTCACCAAGGTGGACCAGGCATTTTGCCTGCAAACTAATACAACGCTGTCAAGCTGGAGACACAGCCTGAGAGAGAAGGCTGAAAATGGTGCCGTGATGCTGGGGAACAGCTCTGGAGAGCTGGGAAGAGCCTCTCCTCTGTTGGTCTCCTGAAATTCAGCAAGGAAGGAGGGCAGAGTGCTCTCTGCACACACAGGCAGCAGCTGTTCCTCCCAACCCTTCCCAACCACCAGGAGAAAGAACGAGAAAGCTTGGTGGCAAACTTGGGCCATTTTCTCCCTTCTCTGTCCTTAGGTGTAGTTTCAAAGTTCATAAAAAGATAAATACAATAAACTGTTTGCACTACAACAAGATAGTCTTTTAGCTTTATAATTTACTATTGCTGAAGTGGTACTAGAGGACTTCATACAACTCACAAGGCAAGGGAACAGAGTTGCCACTGGGACAGGTACCATGCAGAGCAGGCAGAAATCACAGCTCTGCTGCTTACTGTTCAAGTATGTCTGTGTACAAAATATCCATTTCATTTACTTATAACTTTTCCCAATTCAACTGCTTGGGTTGAGCAAACTCCATGCCAGGTGTCTGCCTCAGGCTGTTTTTTTCTCTTTGTTTGTTTCCATGTTTCTGTTTTAGGGTTTTGACATTTTCAACTAGCACCAGTTAAGCACTTCTGAGAGCAAGACCAAGAGAAAATCAGCTTCTTTGTCTGCTGCAGAAAAACCTCATACTTTGGAGCAGAGACATTCAGTTCAGCAAGGGAGTAATCCTGTGTCAGAGATGTGCCTTCTGCTTTCCCTGTAAATATCTGCCCCAAACTGGAAGAGTTAAGGTACCTTTGAAACGTCATAACTTTCTCACTCGTGAGAGTGGAGCTAAAAGTTCAGAAACAAGCATCTGTGCAAACTGTGCACCACTCAGTGTGCCTAAAGGACTCGGCTTCCAGAGCTTCTTCTACTACAAAACTGCCACTTGCAGAAGAGAGATGGAGCATCCTTCATCCCCCCTTCACCTCCCACTCCACTGCTTGTGGTAGGACATGGAGCTACCAGTACCACCACAGCAGCTGAGAGGGTGAGAGCCAGCTTCCTTGTAATGACGAATCCTGAGCACTCTGGTCATAGATGGAGCCAGGGAATCGGAGCTGAGACATAGTGATGAAGGGGACAGGAGAGCTCTAAACTCTGGGTCTGAGTCAAATAGGGACTCAGTGATACAACTCCTCCTCTCCCCTCCCCATCAGCTCTCTAAGAGACCAAGCATCAAGCCCTGCCCATCCATGTGTTCCCCTGGGACACCCTGTGGAGGGAAAGGAGAGCAAGGAGAGAGACTTCATATGAAAACAGGAATTAGCTGCATGAGGAGCCCAGCAGAAGGAGAAGAGGGTGGCATGTTGTAGGATTGTAGCATGAGGCAAAGACTGAATGACCTGTGGAGAGAGGAGAGGGAGAGAAGGAGAGATTTCAGTATGGACAGCAGCTTAGAGTGGATAGTTAGGATTCTAGAATGGGAAGACTAGAAATGAGAGACTGAAAAATGCAGTTGGATAAAAGTAATGGGAGAAATCACACAACCAAGGATGAGGAATATCCTGGTTGAGGCTCACAGGGAGATGGTGAGAGAGGGCTTGGCACTGATAGGAAGGAAGAAGCCAGGTTTGGGGAAATGGGCAGGAGTCTGTGCTTCTCTGGCTCCAGAGTACAGCATGATCAGCGTGACTCCAGTTATCCCCATCCTCTGCTCTTAGCAGACCAATGTGAGGACCAGAAACAATGCATCTCCTCTTTTTTCAAAGGTGGCTCGTGGGAAGAAAAGCGCGTGCTGGCAGCAGCAGGTAGCTCAAACACAAACATCTGGGCACGGAGCTAGAGGTTCCAATGCACAGAGAAGATGTGTTTCATTTGTGTGGCAGACTTCTGATTTGGAGGTTCCTGTCTTTTTTTAAGACTTGAATGAATTATGCACACAGAAAGGCCTGCATTACAGGAATTGTCTGGCTGTTTCAACAGAAAATATTCACAAACTAAGAAACATTATATCAAGGCAATCTGGGCTGTGTGTGTACGCATGACACAGTCCTTAGGTAGATGGTCACACAGTGTTTTCTCCAGGGAACACAGCCCTTTTTTGTAAAAGAGGATTTAGCTATTGTGATTAGGAGGTGGGAATATCTAGTGTTAGAGACCCCTGTAGTTCTGCACTCTGCATCTGCGAGAGGAGATGCGAGGTGTGTGGAAAGTGGGGTGTAAATGGAAGAAACAGCAGCAGATCTGGAAACTTTTACTCATTATAATGCGCGTCCCCCGTGCCAGGAAGAACTGATTTTTTATGTGGAACACTAAGCAAATTTCTAAAAGCAAAGTATTCCCAGGCAGTTATAAATTGTTTGCCTTTTTTTCCCAAGAACCCACCAAAGCTTCGATTTGTTCAAGTGACAAGAGGCCAGGGCTGGCATTGACATCAGTCAGGGCTGGACCTGAGTATATATCCCCCACTGTGAAGATGAGGAAGGGCTGACAACATAACTGTAGGGATAGTAAGAATGTTAGTAAGAATGTTGTAGTGCCTAGTACAGGATTGCTCTGTACTTCTTTAAGATCAGTGTAAAAAGTCACTTTTTTTTTTTTTTAATGGAACCAAATGTATGATACAGTCAAAGCCGTCACTTAGAACGAGCAAAGAAGCTGCTTCTACAGTCATTTGGGAAATAGGGCTGTTGGTATAATAATAAATGAGATTACATCAAATAAATATGTGGCTCTGTCTACACCTAGTGAAATAATACACTAGATTCTTCTCCCCCAGTTAGCTAACCGCTCAGCTAAAGGATGGATAATAACATAAATTTTCATAATAATGTCCTCAGACATCTCAAATTAGGGGCCCTTTGACTTTAATTTCTTTGCGCCTCAGTATAAAATGCGGACAATAACAGACAATAATACTCCTGTTGTGAAGGCTATTGTGAAGATAAATACATTAATGCTAGAAAAGCCCTCAGGAACTGAGGCAATTATTGCCACAAAAAAGCTCACGGGGAAATGAATGATTCCGTCTTCATATCAAGGTTTCAGCAGTGTGCGGTGAGTAAGGCCTAGGGCAACACAGTGCACAAAAAGGGTGAAACAAAATACTGAATAGCTTCTTACTAAGTGAACACCATTCATCCAGTGCTGCCAACGAGACAGAGGTCCTGTGGGAAAATGGGTGCCAACAGATAATTAAAGATTGTATCATAATACAGTGGGGGGTGAAAGGTTTATTCTAGTGACCTTAATTCTGGCCTTTTTAAACTCCCGAATGCATGACTCTGCAGCTTCAGTACTGCTGTCTCCTTTTTAACACCATTTTTAGGTACAGTTCTGTTTGTGTTTGCTTAAATTATGGACTGCTTGTTTCTGACGTTAGACTTGTTTGTGTGCTGCCTTTGTCATCTTCCCTGCACAGGGAACACTTTGTCTAGATATGCAAATCTTTGCAGCCCGACCTTGAGGAATAGCAGAAGTTTGTATAATTTAGATTAGTGCAGTAATTGTTTGGTCTAGATGCCAGGAACATCCCCAAGAGAACTTAACATTCATTCAGAAGATGCAGCTGCTGCTTCGCAACTTAAGGTCAGAAAAAGAGTGTCAATTGAAGCCAAGAGAACAAGCTCGGAGGGAGCAGCCACTGGTGGCTGCTGCAGCACAAAGCTGTCGGTGATCAGAAGTGCGATGGGACAATCTGGATGGTCAGAGCAGCTCTTCCAGCCGCAGGAAGCAGGAATCAAAGTCATCAAAAAGTGCTGTTGCAGATGGCAAGCAGTCTCTTTTGCTTCCTCAAACACTGCCTGCCTGATAAGGCACATCACTTCTGCTCTGCCACCCACCCCTAAATGCTGCACATGGTATCTGCTGCTGCTGAGGATTTTCTGCTTCTCTGCTTTGGGCATACAGTTCTGAAGTGGAATGAAATGTAATCATAAACCCAATGCGTGCTGCGTATTGCATGTGGGTAAGCCCAAAGATCACCTGAGAGAAACTAAAAGCAAAGAGCCATCCAAGAAGGATTATAAGATTATGTTCTTAAATCCGTACCAAGGTACATTAGAAAGAGATGTACACTGTTTTCTCATTTTCATCTCCAGGTGATAAAATGGATTACCTAGCCACAATTTATATCATTTTATTTCTCGTGGAGTACCTGATATGAGAAAGCACATCATAGCACAACTCACTGAGAGCTGATGGAGAGTGAAATTGAAGATGATTTTGTATGAAAGGAAGAGTTGGAATGTTTGCTCCTAAAAGATGAAATAAAATCACTGCCCAAGATGACCCTTATCAGAACACCTACAACGTGGTGTCCTGGGTAACTGTATCAGGGAACTAATGCTGTGGAGGTGCAAGCCATAAATGTACTGACAAAAAGGTAAGTTTCCAACGTTACTGAGGAAAAGATGAAAACAGAATTGGTGAGGGCACCTCTTTGATTAACATCTTTTTAAATCTGTGTTTGTACCATTTCCACAACTGCGGCACTTTTAATGCACCTACAGCACACGTTGGCTCACGCAGAGCTCTAAGGAATCTTAATGAAAAAAATCTTATTGCAAATACTGCCTAGGCACAAGGAAGAGACAAAGAGGTTAATTATGTGGGGACCAGCTGAGAGGTCATACAGTCCAAAGCTGCAGCCCACTGCAGAGACTATCTAGAGGCCTCCATAGGCATGCTGATTTAGTTGTTTCACTGCTCCAATGGGAAACGCAGATTCACGTTGTGTCAGGCAGTACTGGTCCCCAGTCTATCTGTCAGGTCTGGTAAGCGTTATGCTGGGGAAACTCCTCTCCCTAATAGGCACGCAAACGCAGGCAGATTCTAGGAAAGAGAAACTTTTTAGCTTCCGGCCTGCGGGAGATGAGAAGCTTTGCTGAAATAAGGCCACACTTGCACGATGCTTATGACCCACGGGGATGTGACTCCAAACACAGCACAGCTGAGTAATTAAGTGTTAGTTCAATGTCAGGAACCACTGCAACTATAACTTCAAATCATTAGAAAGGACTAGGGACAATTACCTATTGATGGGTACAGTAAAGTCGGATTCTAACAGATGCAAACATTTCTAATGTGCTCATTATCTCAAAACACTCGATTCACTACATATGTCCCTTTTGTTACAGAAAAAAAAGCAGCAGCTGTATTGCACGTTAGAAGAACTCAAAATAAAAATAAGCATATCTTTTTGTTTATGTTCCACATAACAGCCTTCAAACTATCTAAGGAAGCATAAAGAGCCACCACTCAATCAGTTCTGCAGAAATAATGCACATAGGCCAACAACATTAGGCATATTCTTGCCACTGTGTGACTAAGTGCAACCAAGCTGGTTCTGCTCAGTGCAGTTGCTCAGAGGACTCCTATGTCCACGTATCACCTGTCACCACATCCTGTAAATTCAGTACACTATGTAGCTAAATATACACTGTGGGTAGGCATAAAACTTGTCACTCTGTCTAGTGATGGCTCTCTGAGGTTTATCTTTTTTCTTTTTTTAACTCACATGGTTGCATTTACAAATTGCTTACAGTTCTATTACTTTAAAAACAGCTGAATTTGTTCAATGTCATCTCAGATTTTTCACTCTGAGATAAAAACCTGCGTTAACAAGGCTCACTACAAAGCAGACTTCTGGTCAAATAATGTATTTCTAAGCACTGCTGTGGAGCACTGAAATTTATCTGAATGTCACCATTACTGTTATTTCAACATATATCACTGCAATATAACATTAAGCAGTGCAGCTCTCCTCAGACTTACAACCCCAGCAACAAAGCCTATCACACACTGATGGTAGCAGAATCTGTGAAAAGACTTGTTTGCAATTAAAGATGAGAATACTTCTGCGAAAGGATTGCAAACAATTTCCATCTTTTCTTGCTCCTAGAATTCATCTTTTCTGTGCACTTGCTCTGGAAACAGCATTTTCAGGGGAGCAGTGTGTGAAAATAGCAGGTCTGCTTTTGGAGAACTGCTTCATTATGCCTGTGAAAGAATGGCTTCAGTGCCACATGTATGGCAGATACCCATTGTCAAGGTAAAAGGGAACAACTGTGACAAATGAGAAGCTTCCTGAGCTAATTCATTTTGTGTGTAGTCATCTCAGAGCCAAGGGGCTGCAGCTGGGACTGCTGCCTGATTATGCTGAAAACATTACCAAGTCAGACAGCATCCTTCTCTGAGCACCTTAGGGACTAAGCAGACAATCAGACAACTAGTGAAAGAAAAGAACTACAGTTGTTCCTTCCCAGAAAATGAGGAACTGAGTCACAGAGCTAAAAAGTGCCCAGCTCTCAGCTGCCATGGATTGGCATGATAGAATTCAGAGCAGCACAAATATAACAAGTTACAGCAGTTTTAAGAAACTCCCAAACTGAGTCTATAATGCCCGAGACAAATACAGTGTGTCTAAGTAAGATTTAACCATCCTCAAGCAGTCCAAAGGAGGAAAAGTACTTAAAAATACTGTACTTTGTATGTCTCATTTGACAAAATCCACAGCATAAAATGATGGTGCCGGTTATCAAACTAGACAAGCACAGAGTGAAAACACTGCAGTATAAACCAGAGCAGCTCATTAAAAAGGAAGGTATAGACTGCGCAATAATGGACAACATACACCCATCCTTTCTCTGACAGGAATCATTTCACTTGGCATTTTCTTAGTCCCAAACTAACTGAAAGAGTTGAAAAAATAAACCATGCTTTATAATGGGATCTGGGAAGGGGTCAAACGAATGTTTCAGAGATTTTCAAAAGGAATTTATACATCCACTTGGATCTCAAAAACATTCCAGTGAAGTCTTCTGGGCTATAATTACACATAACAATACAGTACTCTCCCCATTTCCTCATCATCCTTCTACATAAGCTCTACATACATTTCCACCAAACTCAAGAGGTGTTTCTCTTCAAAATAAAAGTAGTGCATTTCAAATGCAATACATTATTCTTTGATCTGTAAGTACAGTGCATTTCCACTCCTTTTGATTTGTCCACAGAAAATGGTAACATGAAGAAGGAAGGTGGAGGGTGCATGCACAGGTTACTCCAAGTCTGCATGTACTCACGTACCTGCCAGGATAGGGACAGCTTTGCTCTCTGGGACTCCCTTCTCAGCTGTTTGCTCCTGAGCTGCCAAGTGGAGTGTGTCTGGGATGACAGTAACTTGTCCCTGCCAGTGCATGATAACCAGGAAATAACCCACTCCCTTGATACCAGTTGTAGACAGAACATACAGGAAAGCCAGGAGGAAACAGGTATCTGATGGGAAGAAGGAGGAGCTCAGGAGAGCTACTGTTCTGTGTTCAAAACCCAAAGGACCAAGACTTGACAACTCCAACTCTCAGCAAAATAAAGCAAAGCAATTTGGGACCAAGAAATTCAACGCAGATAGAAATGCAAGAGTAGTAGCTGTGGATTCAAGAAAATTCATGCAGATTCAAGAAAAGCAATACTTCTAGGATAGGCAATATGTTGTGTTTGAACCAGCAGAAAGAATCAAAGAATCACAGAATCACCAAGGTTGGAAAAGACCCCTAAGATCATCTAGAGCAACCATCTATCACCAGCATTATCCACTAAACCATGTCTCTCAGTACAACTTCTAAATGTTTTCTAGAAAAATCTATGACTCTATAGAAAGGCTCCCTCCACAGTGTCTTAAGTTTCTGCTGGGATTAAATGGTTTTCTTCAGAGTGCCTGGTATGGTGCTATGTTTTGGTTCTAGCAGAAAAACAATGTTGATAACATACCAGTGTTTATAGATTCAGCTAAGCAGTGCTGTAGAGAGCCAAGGCCATTTGCAGCAAAGGGCCCAAGGAGCTGGGAGGGAACAGAATCAGGGCAGCTGACTTAAACTGGCCAAAGGGATATTCCATACTGTGTGACATCAAGCAGAAGGAGTTCTGAAGAAGGTGGGAGTTCCTCTGGCTCTCTTCTGCTGCTCAGGGGGCTAACAGAACATCACTCAGGCGGCGGTGAGCAATTCCTTGTGCATCACTTGTTATATACATATACATATATGTCATAATTATTATCCTTTTCTTTTTCTCTGTCTTAGTAAATAGTTTCACCTCAACCCACAAGTTCTACTTTTTTTTTTTTTTTTTTTTTCAATTCTCTCCCCCATCTCACTGGGAAGAGGGGGAGTGAGCAAACAACTGTGTGGTGCTCAGCCACCTGCCGGGTTAAGCTGGTTACCTCAGTTGAACTTGGCCCCTTTTCTTTCAGAGACTCCGCAGGTGATGAGAGCACTGCATACCCATTCCTCACCACTGGGCTCTTCAGCAAACACATTAGCTCAACACAACGATTGACCAAAATACTTACCCGTTTTTCTTTGCTGCTTGACAGACATGTCTAAAATTGGCTAGTGACCAGCAGAATGAAACACTCCACATAATATCAGAAAAAAAAAAAAAAAAAAAACTGTTCCAGGTATATGGCTACACGCTCCTCACTGTGAAAAAGTGCCATATGGCAACAGCTAGGGACGCCAGTAAGAGGACTGGATCTGCTGTCAGTTTTATCAAAGGTGAATTTCCACCTATCCTGGCTCCCCAGGAACACCTGTCACTGGTCACCTGCCCTTCTGTCTGAATTCCCATCTTGAAAGGGCAAGCAGTAAATGAAGATAAAACATAATGTCCCCCTACACGCAGAAGGTCTGAGTGTCAGAGATGACGTTCACGTTGTTTGGCAACTTCACCAACGCAGATGTTTCTTCAGGTTTTGGTTTTTATTTTATTACTGTGTTTGCAAATGTTTCAAAACCTAGCACAGGTCTGAAGAAATGTACCCTGACATCCAAATACTTATGTCAGAAAAGCTCACACTTGTTGGGAGGCTTTTAGAAGGACAGTTCTCTATGAACACAAAATAATATATTGCTTGGTTGTTTTGAAGGAAAATGACTATACCTGTGTATTCTGCATAAGTTCAAATCAGTATTCTCCTATTACTTGCATTGATTAAGTTAATGCTATCAAATTTCATAGCATAAAGCCAGCTAAAAGTCATAGACAAATTAGGTTTGCAAAGTTAAATAGATTTTCTAAGAGATAAAAACTCTCCAAGAGTCAAGTTTTTACCCATTTTTTTTGTGGACAAGACTGTATTTTTACTTCAAGAATATTTTAGCTTCTTGTATGCACTTGATGCTACTGATGGTGGTTTTTAATGGACATAAATTGCACTCACAATGCAATCAAAACAGCTTGTCCATTAGTATAAAACCTGGATAACACAAAATAAATGCAGGATCTGTCCCTGCTTTATATATATTTCAAAAAGAGCAGATTCTGTTCCATTTTGCTGCCAAAGTTTCTGTGTTAAACAATGACACACGTAAATCATAATGAATGCCACAAAGTAGCTAAATTAGCTATTTTTTAGGGAAACGCAAAGAACCAGAAGTAAAAAACACAGGAGAGCCTGAGGACAGGTTTTCCTCAATCTGTTAACCTTCTAATTAATACTCCTCCAAAGGCAGAACATCAGATGTTCTGCAGAAAAAAATAAAGTGACAGGCTACCAATGAAAATGTGAGTTTCCAACTGTAGTAGCAAGGAGTGATCTACAGTTACATGAGACAGTAATTAAAATACAAAAATATTATGAAAAATGCATTTGGAAATCGATTATTATCTTTTCCATGTGCTGATACACTAACACCTGCATAAGGGGAGATGCAGCACTACTCATAAAAAATGTAGTTAATTATCTAACTCTCTTTGACCTCAATTTCTTTCAGGTTATCCAGAAGAAAAAAATTCTGTTCTCCCTGTTTACAACTGTATTCCCATCTGGAATTAATGGGATTATTTCGCTAGTTAGGTTTTGGATACATCAGAGATTTCTCAAAGAATCTTAGCCATAAGCAATGCCTGGCTCACTCTCAGGCAGATTTTAGACCACTCTGACTTTGCATTTGATTGTACTGTCAGATAAAAAGTTGCAGTGAATCATAAGAACAGCAAGAATTAATACCACAGGATTTGCAAAGTGCTCAGCAAGGTAGCTACGGCTACGATGTGTAACTCCACAGAGATGCTGAAAAGCTCCACGGTCTTCCAGAAGTCTGGAGAAACCTGCTCACGGAAGACACGAAAGGGCTGAAACAGTCCATCAACCCCAGACACATGAGATTTAATAATCCGGGCACCACAGGCTCCTACCCATTGGCAAACTCACTAAGAACATCATTAGAAAAATAACACAGAATAGTACACAGCCTACTGCATGATCTGCTGTCTGCTTGCTCTGATATAGAATGTGGGATTATAGACTCATTTTTCATACTTACTCATTCAGTTAACAGCTTTTCCATTACATATGGGTGTAAAAATGTAATTTATTTCCTTAAAATAGTGAAAGTTCTAGTACATGATAATAGCATTATTACACAACCAGCTTTATTACGCATGGTCTTGCACCCAGTCTGAAATTAAGACTAAAAATAGAATGACGCCCATGTGGAACAGGGAATGCTATAGGTGCCAGGAACACACATATGTCAGTGTCTCAGCATCTTGATGATCAGGGCAGGTACAATTAAACACGCTGCGAACATTACTAACTTCATCACTTTCATACAGTGGGAAAAAATAAAAAGCTCATAAAGCTGTTTCTTACTACAAGCAAACATATCCCTTAAAATTAATTGATGCTCTCCTGCATTGGACTGAATTTGATCTGTTGTTTCTCTGCGGGAAAACATGCAATCTATTTTTTAAAAATGAGTCTTATGATTTACATTGGATAAAACGTCCTAGTAAGCAGGACTAGAGTAGAGGCCCCTCCAGCACCCTGGAATGCAGGTTATCTGTCTCTGATATGCTGCCCTAGACACAGAGACATTTCTGCACTGCAGCCCAGAAACAGTGAGAGAAGTGGAGATCTTCCTGCCTGTGGGAGTCAGATGTGGTCTGAGGGTCCCCTTGACAAAACACGAATGAAAATAGCTAAGAAGGGCCTTGTGGATCTGCAGCTCTGGACTGATGCCATGCCACTCTCACAGCCTCTCTTCTGCACCTGGCTGAAGGGATGGCATCTCTGAGCTCCTCATTTTGGGTCTGTTTATCCTCAGAAGAGGGAAACTTGCACTGGCAGGGCATGTGGCATTGCAGGCTATTGTGTATGTTTAAAAACACTTCACCTGTACTTCAGCATCTCCACTGACTATAAGGACACACTGATTAAAATGAGGTGGAGATGTACACACAGCAGATATCTAAAACAGACAGGTGCGGTCTTCTTTATTCCCTCCAAGGAGGGCGAATCTGAAGTGATGTGTCAGAGAGATCAGTGGAAGCAATGGGAACACAGCCTGAGCCATAAGCCAGCCTCACTGTCCATGTGGTCGTGCTGGAGTCCTACAGCCTCCCTCATGATTCATCTTCTCAGGTTGACTTAGTATTTTTACTGTCATAACTTTCGCATTTACATTTCAGTCACAAGTCTCTGCCTTCTTCTCCATATCTCATCTGTGCTTGTCTCCTGAGTTGTCCCCTGAATATCCCATTTATCAGTCGGTCTGAAGGAGCCTTTACACATTAAAAGGACAGTGAGGCTGGGAGGCAGCCAGAGCTTGTTGCAGGATGGAAACCAAAGGTAAAAAGTGCACCTACCCTCAAGCATCACTCGTGTGTAACTATCCATATAAGTTTAGCTGTCTGTGTTCTCCTCTTCACACGTCTGTCTGACTTATGTCTAATTGAAAATGCTCTTCAGGGCAGAGACAATTCAGTCCTTTATTTCTTCCTTCATGCTGTATACATGAGTCTTTGATAAATATTACATTCTAATAATACTAAGCAAGCAAAGTTGCCCTCCACAGTTGTGTGACTATTTTTCACAGCACTGAGAATGGGTTTCCATTTTTCTCTTGCTGCTAAAAACAGTTAAATTTGCAGCATTAATGGTGCCTTTAAAATGGACAGAAAATGTTTGCACTCAGTAAATTACATGAGACTTCATTTGTGTTCTTATTTAACATCGGCCTCAAACAGAAATAATGCCAATAATTTTTTGGAGCTAATTTTACCAGTTTGCTGTTAAAGTTTGTAAAATCTGAAATAAAATCTGCAAACAGACAATGCTATAAAAAAGAATTTCTGGAAATGTTTAATTCCAAAGCATACTGCAGTCAAAGAATCATGATCCTGATCATTTTTACTTGTGATTTAATGCTTTGCTGTCCAAATCTGACTTTATTGTAGTAGAATGGCAATGATGCTAGAGCTACACTATAAATAAAAAAAGCCAAACTTAGTTCACAAGCCAAATAAGTAACTTTAAATAAATAAATAACTCCATCACACTATCATCAGTCAAAAACGCAATTAAGAGGAGTCTCTCACTTTGCTGTTGCAAAAATATGAATCAGTACTCAGGACAGGCTGTTTCAAATAAAATTCCCTAAATTCAACAACGCCAAGGTCGAGGTACTGGAGCTCCATTTTTCAAAGTCAAAAGGATGACAAAAATTATTTGACATCAAGACAAGTCTGTTTCTCTACCTGGCAAACAATATCAAATTCAGTACAGCTTGACACGTCATGTATTTTCGTTTACGTTTTCATTACAGTCCTATGAAGTACAATCATTTATTTTACATTCCCTTGAATCTTCTTGAAAGAACAAACAAAACGTAAAAGGAAGAAGAGAAAAGAAAACACCAGTAAGCTAGAAATTGAAATAGAATTCCATTTCCCATCCTTCTTGTCCTAACCATGAACAACAGTGAACACTGAACAGTGGAGGACACTGGAAAATAAAACAGAACTACTTGACGTTATGCAGCCTTAGTACAGCAGTGATAAATTCTGAGTGCCACTGCAGTGTCACCTCTATGATAATTACACAAGTAATAGATATCTCATTAAAGAGATCTAGCTGTCTCAGAAACGGCCTTTACTGGCAGAGTTAGTTAATAATATATTGGAGAGAAAGGACCCATCAGTTCTCAGATTCTTCGCTAAGGTTCAGTTTTACAGCCTAACATGTCTAGGACTAATAGCAAAAGTCATTCTCACTTTGACATTCCTTCTCCTTACCTCAGCTCAAATGACCCTGTTCTTCACAGGGCCCTGGGTGAGTTTCTCACAGAAGACTCAAACTACCAAAAAATCAAAGGGTAGTGCACAGCATCATACAAAGGAAGTTTTTGGCTACACACTTGTGACCCAGACTCCTTTCTTAATAGCTAGATTCAAAGGAGCAGACATTGGGCAGACTATAGGGAATTATCTCCCTTGCTACCCTCACTATCAGAAGGCATACGAGTACCTGCCATCAAAGGAAATAAATAAATGTTTATATGAAAGTGGAAAGTTGAATCTTAACAGAAAATATGAATTTTCATCTATTAAAATGCTGCTGTAATGTACTACACCGAGTATTGTAAAAGCTTGAAATATGGAACTATTTATTTCTTTGGCTGGATTTCTCCCTCCTCTGAACTTAAGCTATGAAGTTACACAACAACTAGCTTATCTTTCTTTTTCTGATGTCATTTTTTTTTTTTGCAGAAAACATATTCTAATTTAGAAAGTTCCTTCTTGGTAGTCTAAGAAAAGATATCAGCAATGTTTTCACAATAAAAGACCAACAGGCTTTTTGCAGAGTCACTGAGAATGATGCTACACAATGCCTCCACCAATAGTGATTGCAAACTAAATATTTACTTATCTTTACACGGTCTTGGCAAAACACCTTGTGCTCTAGAAGAAACAGAGTGAGTAGGCAGCCTTGGCAGCTGGAATGAAACGTTAGGAGAACGTACCTGCATGACAATAAGAAGGTCAAACACCAAGATGAAAGAAGCCAAGAATGCTCTTGAGACCTCATCACTTGGCAGAAATCCACGATTCAACTTGTCCCAGCTGATCCAGTCAGTAGTGATGACAAGCACAACTACAGAGGTCAGGGTAAATAGGACAGTCCTGCAAGGGAAAGAAAGTAGTTCAGAGAGAATATGATAGTAATGAAGATACATCTTTCTATTTTATCTGTCTTCTAGCAGTCAACCATTGCTATATTAGAATCTTTCCACTGATGAAAGGACACTGAAGAAAACTAAGTGTCCAAACAAATCATGCAATTCAAAAAAAAGAAGTAGTCAGCTCTTTCTTCAGTAAAAAGAAAGTTATTAACAAGTACAAAGCACACTGCAAAATTAGGCTGGCATATATCACTCTTGTTCTTCATTTCGTATTTTTTTATTTATGATGTTAATCAATTAAGTAAAATAAAATAGAGCTATTAAAATATACCAAAGACTATATAATCTACACCACATTCAAATCAACAATTTGAGAGAATACTTCATAAGGCTCTAAGGACATTTGAACCTTTGAAAAATCTTCTCTCAGTTGTAGGAGCCACAGGACATTAATTGTGAAGGCTGAATTTTATATAAAACACATATCTGTATGAAATAAATTTTCGTTGCACTAAATTAATCCTTAGCATTTTCTGTGGGTTGTAGAAAAATGCCACATTGTATCTCCTAAGAGGTCATTTGTACAATTTTTTGACACAGTATTTCTGAGAAGTCAATGAAGAGTGAATTAAAAAAGCAACAATGCCTGCATATGAATGATGTGAGAATTCCAGAAGACACATTTGGGTACTTCATGCAATTCTGTGATATGGTATTGAAATAAAATTCCTTCTTGGGATGGGGCACCCACAGCTTCCCTGGACAGCCTGAGCCAGTGCCTCACCACCTTTCAGATGGCAGTGATAACTGATTGAATTCCTCGTTCAGTGGAAGCAGGGAAATGTGCTGGTAATCTGATGGGGAGCAAGGCTTATTCCATTAGCCATAGCTACCAGAAAATCCATGCTGTAATAGATGCATACCAACATCTGAATGTGTACATAGAGCTAAATTATTGTGGCTGTGTGGCGTTTGTTCTTGAGCAATACAGTATAATTTCCTTCAGCTACTGAGGGCTGTAAAAACTGTGAAGAATATTTCCTATGACAATTCTAACCAGGGCAAGTACTCGGCAGAGTAAAAGAAACGCCTGTATACCAGTAGCCACAGACTACCAGTCTGCAGACATTCATTCTTATACATCAGTCTTGGCTGTGTCTGCATGGCACAAATAAGCACATTGGCGTACACATTTGTACTCATGAACAATTCTTCTGAGATATGATGGGCTGTCTCTTTCACAACATAATGAGACACAGAAGGGCTTGATTGCTGCTATCTTTATCTTTGTGCATTTATTTTCATTCTTAATAAATAAATTCAGTCATATTCAACACTGTGGTTGTCACTGTAACAGTATCCCCTGAGTGCATTACCCCACCTGGGCCAGAAAAAAAAAAGGAATGAGGTATATTATACTTAATTAGACCTCAGAAATATTCAAGCCTGCTTATTTCTAAAACATTTGCCTCACTGCTGTGAGTACTGAAGCTGACAGACTCCTACAGGTTCCACTTTGGCATATGTGGAGGTCAATATTCTCACTTGAGATGAGATCTCTCTCCAGAAAGAGCACAGACCTCAGCACTTCTCTATTGCCAGGTGGAAACTGCTCTGGCTGCTGGGTGCAATGACTTTCCTTATCCTCATTTTGCAGAATTCATGTCTCCCAGTGGTTTGGTAGTTTAGAAATTTAGTTGAAGGCTGCACAGTTTGCTATGGGAACCATGTACCCAGAAGTTATGCTCAACGCTATTCTGCTTCAGTCCTCTTAAATTATGCATTTCATTTTGGAGCCAGAGTTCAAAGCATATAAGGTCAGACTTTGGCTTGTATGCAAGCAAAGGAAGACATATTTTTATGCATGCTTCATCAGCATGCATGCAAAGAACAGTGTGCGTGTTCAAGCCCTGATTTCCTTGAGGAAATGCATATACACTTAAAAAAACACTTCATTATTCATTCTGGAATGTCGAATAGGGAGGGAAGGGAGCATAGAATAGGCTGCTAATAGAATAGGAAAATGTGAAACCGATAAAAGTGGTTAGAAAGAGACATTTGAAATGGTTGCATTAGCACTCAGTTGTATTTTTGACCCATGATACTGGAACAGCAAAATATTCAATACATGTTCTTGGAGTTATTATAAACTGAGTTTGTCTGGGTTAGAGTTCACTCCATTTCTTGTGAAAGTACATCACTGCCCTAGTATTGTGGGGACTAAGAGAAGCTGAGGATTTAGCTTAACCTGCCTTGTACCAGATGACACCAATGTGAACTACTCCGCAAAATTTAGGCCAGTGAAGTTTGTCCCTTACTTTGCGATGCACATTACTAAGAAAGAGCTATGTCATCACATTATTTGCAGCGCTGTTGGGAGGACCCCTCCATTTTCTGCTTATAAAAGGGCTATGAAGAGAAAGGCAAGAGAGGGATGACTCTTCTCTCTAGCAGACGTTAGGAAATGCAGCTTCTTTCTCCTTGTCACAAGGAAATGTCCTTCCATTTTTCACTTCTAAGTCTAGTTTGCTGGATTCAATGACTACGTGCCCTGGTCACCTAATCAGATATGGTAATACATATCTTACAGCCAAGCCCTTACTTTCCAAGATACAAGGGTGCTCTGAAGAATAAAAACAAACAATGCCTGAAACAACAACAAAACAAAACAAAACAACCACTGTCCAAGTCAAGTACATGCTGAGAAGTAAAAATTATTAGGTAGATCCAGAAAAGTCAGTACTATGATTACCACTGTTAGTAATGATCTAAAATCGCCAGTTCTACACTGAACTGAGAGAAAGGTTGAAGATAGAAACTTTTCACTGCTGGGCACCTCTTAATAGCAGGTGATTTTTTAAAATTGGTATCTCTACAATCTTTGGTAGCTAAGACAGAGATTTGTCTTGAATTTGTCAAAACAAATCACTCGTGTCAAACTAAATCCATGCTGCTGGCCCTCATTTGCCAACACTTTGCAAGGGTCAACCTGCACTGAAGACAGTCATGCATATTCTATTCTGCCTTTGGAAAATATCAGACCATATTTTTTTTTTCTGCTATGTCAATAAATTTCACAGTGTGCTCATGGAGCATGCACTGGGCTTCTTCGTTATGAGATGGTAGACTTCATATGTTCACCTAGAGACAAACTATACAAACCCTGTACACATTAGGCTGGCATGCAGTGCACTTCACAACTTATGCCAAAGAAAGAACTCTGCTAACAGAACAATCATTGGAAGCAGCACGCTTTGTTTCATTGTGTGCATCCATACACACCCACACTGCCCAAAATGCAAGGGCTATCATGAATATCTTCCACCTGTTTTAGCCTCTCAGGCTGAAAATACTGTACCTTTCTCTTAAACAACTCCTACTTTTTCAAAAATCACATATAAAATTCTCCCCAAGATATCAGAAAACAGAAACACACATTAAATAAACCAGAAAAACTTGTAAAGTGTAATGGAAAAAATAACCTGCATACAAACATCAAGGACACAAAGCCACTGCACTCATTCTATCACAGAGAGGAAAAGTAATACAAGCAAAATAGGGCCAGTTGAGGCCAATATGCTTCCCCTAGGAAAAAAGAAATATATCATAGTAGTATCTATGTGGGTGAGCAGAGTTGTGCAGACAATGATCAAAAGTTAAAACAGCAGGGCTACCCTCATCCACTCTCCAAAATACTGAGGATAGGGTAAGATTTCCTATAAAGATCTTCCAGGAGTATAAATCCAAAATGTTCAATTGAAGAAAGACAAGCGTTCAAAATGCAGTGTGGTGAGTAATCCATCCACAGTGCTGTGAAAATCTAAGTTTTCTTGTGAAGATCCATTGCCAGTATCCTTCCCCAGTAGATGTTTCCATTCCTACTCTCTGGTGTATTTCATAGATGGTATGACCAAACAGTGGCAAAACTAATGACTTTTCCCATCGCCTTCTGGCAGGCCTGGTTTGTTTCCTCTTCTGAATGGTAGAGTAACATGTGATACTCACCTTTCTAGGATATCAGGAGCAGGAGTTGTCACACTGCCTCCTGGACATAACTGTGTTAACAACTAACCTCCTAAAGGAGCTTTTGTAAGCGCAGCCTGACACTGAAGATTCTCAAGACTCTGCAGAGATCCTTACAATGTTGTTTTGCCCTCGGCTCTCTGCAGACATTGCCCTTGCTCTGGAATACTAGTCCATAACTCTTCTCCCTTTATTCTGCACCCACTCCATGGTAAGCTTATGAAATATGAATGAGATGAGCCCAGACTTAATCGTGGAGAAAACAGTGAGCCTGGGGATCTGCAATGCAGTCATGCAGTCTAAATGCATAACTGCATTCAGATACATCAAAAAATCTCTAGATGCATAACTAGCAAGAAATAAAGACCTTCTCCTACAAGAATCTAGCAATTTGGGAACTCCTCTCTGAAGAGTCTGCCTGGGATCATCACAGCTTAGACTGTACAGTTCTGAATGCCAATTGCCTGTCATCTTGGGGATTGCAGTCAGGCATCTGAAATGCCACTGGCCCATCCCATTCCTTAGCAGTCCTTGAAAGAGCACCATGTGCCAGAGCAGCAGATGGACTCTGAAACACTGAAGTATGTTCTGGAGGAAGAGCTGTGGGAGACAGTCACAAAAGGAGTGGAAGAGAATACACGTGCTTTGCAATCACTACAACCGATATCCAGTGCTGATGCAAACCTAAGACATTCTGTCTTTTTCTCAGAAGTAGAGGGAGTACATCATTTAGTTTTATTCAAATTCTAAAATAACAGCACTGTCACCAGCCTTACTGGTAAGAGTTTCCCAATGATAGCTGTAAACTGTCCATGCCAAGTGCATGCTTTCACTCAGTAACTTTATGGGCCACAACAATGGCAGTTCAAACTGGAAGGCTGGCTTGCCTGTGATTACTTCATTAGATCAATATGTGAAGCATGAAGTTACTGATGTTCTCAAGTCTTGTCTGAGAGGACACAATGTGCTGTGGTGATCTTAGGTCCTGACTGCCTGAGGACACCCTCTTTGGATGTTTTGTATGTCCTAAATTCCACATCAGGAATTCTCTGTCCATAGCACATCCCCTCCAGAGCTATGCCAGAAGTACCTCAGACTCTACCCAGCCACATCTTGAGGGAGCACAACAAGCCTCCTGTCTGTGTTATTTGTCTGTACTAAATTGAACACTGAACAAAACAGAATTTGCATACAGGAATATGAAGACAAGCTAAGAAATACATATACATATATATAAGCTCACAGAACACTTAATGTTGGAAACAAGAACTGCTTCCACTCAGAGCCTCCTATTCTTCATGTCAAAATCAGCAGGACAAAGTGTACCACTGAAACAAGTTCTGGTCCACGACGGAACCGCATTTCTCAAACTGTCACACAGTGAAAGAAAAGCTTTTCACTGCTCAAATATCAAATACAATTCTTTACCCAACCATACACAAGGGGAAGATAATACTACCTTCAATTTACTAGCAGCTTTGAGCTGTTCTTTGTTGGAGCTACTTAGAATTTTCTTCTGTCTTGCATGACCCTCTGCCAAATCTTTTATGAAGCTGCAGCTTTGATGATCGGATAGCAAGAATTCTGCAAAGATCTACTGAAGAGATGAAAGGTAAACTTTGACTACTTTTCCTCGTCTTCATTTTGTCTTTTGCAAGAGGCAAAAAAGCAATATCTTGCCCTTTGACCACACCTTTTCCAGAAAAAATCCACCTGCGTTGAGTCAAAAGTAACTCTTAGATTTATACAACATAGTACTGTGAGAACTTTTCATCACACTTGACCCATAATTTCCACTAAGCTGGGTTATTTTGAAATTGCTAAACATAGCTAGGAAGAATTCCAGATATTGCTTAGTACTATGCACATTTGAGACAGATGGACACATTAATGACAAAATTAAATTCTGCATTTCTGTTATTGTTCATTAAAGAAATGACCATATATAATCAATACAATATATAATATATACGTAGGCTTACAAAACAAAGAAAATTAACAAGCATATATTCTGAGCGCATTTAAACACTGAATAGAACCACCAAGCAGTTAGCCACTATTTGTCAAAACTTCCAGCTTCAGTCGGCGTGTAGGAAACAGAAAAGCAATTCTAATCAATGTTTAATAAATTGTTATTTATGTTTTCAGTTGTGGTCGTTTATAACATCAATTTTTCATGAATCTGACAAAATAGTTAAAAGTACCCTGTGAAAATGGATACAGAAAAGGAAGAACAAATTTTACTGGTCTTGATATTTAAGAGTGTTTTCCAGTCCTCAGGAAAGAGAGATCATCCATCAACTTAAATACTTTCCATAATTCTTAATCTGAGAGTCAGCACTGGCCAAACATACTGTCCCACAGTGTACAATAACGATAAAGAACAATGCTACTGCAGATGTTCATATGCAAATGCCAACACTTTTTATTTCACTTGTTTTAATTAGAAAGGGTTCTGTTATTAAATCTGTCAAAAATAGCAACTCCAAACCCGTTTAAAATAAAATATTTCCTCTGCCTGTTGCTTGGTGTCAGCACCACTTCTGCAATTAAGCAATTGCAAGGGACAGATGCTGTGCTGGTGAAAGGCATCTGGGTTCCCTGGAGCAGCACAGATTTGAGATTCCAGCTGGTCTCCGCTCTCCTGCCCTGGGTGGGACAGTGCTCTGACAGGAGAGAGCAGGGGGTTGGGAGCTCTGCCTGCACCCACCAGCAACTATTGCAGTGCAGCAACGTGGTGTATTGCCATGAAGGGAAACAGTGCTGAGGGACAGACAATGTGCATGTGTCTTGTGGGCTGAACTGAGTACACCTCCATCCACTACTGCAACCCACTAGGTGAGATTCCAGAGAGATATTTCCACTTCAAAGGACAAACATGTGGAAGAGGCATGGAATAATAATACCACCAGATTTCAGAGCTCCATATACCTCATGGCATGATGCACATGCATAAGTAAGAGGGAGATAGTATATTACCATCAAAAAGATCTATTTACCTAAATATCATTTAGAAGAAAACTGTTACTAATAAAAACATTGAATTGCATTTTGTTTTTCAAAAAATTAACAGTAGAATATTTCCGACTTCTGTCCTACAGCAGAAAGTAATGGATAAGTAACTCAGCATTTGCCAGTAACTGGGAGATCTGAAATATCAATTCTGAAATTGTCAATTCTGAAATATTTTCTATCTTGAATAAGGACTATCAAAGGGAAGCCTATGTTGGGACTGTCTCATAAATGCTTATTAATAGTACATGCTGTGCATTTTGAGAGCCTTGTATTCCCACTAAAGTCTTCTAATCTATGCTTGTTGTTGTTCTGCCTGGTGAGTAGAAGAAAATGGACCACACAGAGAATGAAGAACTCTGTGTATAAGATACAACTGAAATTATTTATTCTGCATTTTATATTTTCATTATACCTAGAAAAATGAAAAACACCTTTATGAATATAAGAAGTGCTAGTTCATTTTTTCCAATTATATCCATTTGGCAAAGAAAAGCTGTTCCTCTCCTGCAAACCTTCCTTTGCTTCTAGGCTTAGACTGTGACAGTTGTGAATTTATTACAGTGTACCAATATGATTCCAGAGCTACTTGGGATTTTTGTACAAAGATTTGTACAAAGTCTTATAAAGTCTGAAATTACATTTATGTTAATGCACAGAGAAAGTACTTTGCTATGTTTCATGTTATAAAGTGAATAAGATTAGGCAATGTAATCACATGGCAAAATATTAGAATTCTAGAGAGCATCATTTTTTATTATAGGTAGAAGCATCTTTGAGTTTCCTTTTGCCACATCATTAATTTACTAAAATGAAAGCGTTATCTATTTCAAACACCAGCTCATTTAAATTAAATTCATCAGCCATAAGCTTTAAGTCTCAAATGCTGTTTCCTATCTGTGACACAGAAAAGGAAAAACAGTTTATGGAGGTTCATGGTCTTGCTTGTAAAAAATATTTTCAATCAATACCTATCATACACAAAGTAGTATAGGATTCACATGAGTTATATCTATGGCACTCTAGTTCATGCTCAACTTCCAAAGTTAGAAGTTAATTGCTTAATTCCCGTGGAATGCATTTTGAAAAAAAACACACCGTGCAATTCTACGTAAGGTAAAGAGTTCTTCTGGTTTACTTTCAGATGGATACATCACTTACTCTATCAACAGGATGGGGCTGGAAGACAGTTGGCTCAAGAAACAACAGAAACAAATTTCAAAATTGTTCTTAGAGCGATGACTTAGGATAAATCTGCCTTGCAATTTGTCAGTGAAAATGGTTTGTACGCAAGCAAGGGCAGTTCATCAATACAAGAAATTTTCCTGTGAAACAGCTGACCAGTATTGTGAGGAATGGTGTCAGACGTAGGCACAATTCCCGCACCTCATTGCACTCAGGGAACCAGGAGGTAGGGCACTACCTCAGTTGCATGAGGTGGGGAAAACAGGCCAGGGGCAAATACCTGTTTTGTGTGATTCAGAGCAGGCATTTGAATACCGTTCAGAGATCAGTTGAATACCATGACAACCAGGCTTTTGAATACTATATGACAATATTTGTTCAATATCTCCTGTTGAAGTTTCTCTACTTTGTACAATCAAGTAAATAATACAATTGTCTGGACACCAATTTCCCACACCAAAACTGTGTGTCTAAGGGACTAGCTTTCATGTTTTTCTTTTGTTATTTTCAGTTCCTGACACAAGTGAGGTAAAGGCTTAATATTCACCTTGAGGGGAAAACATAGTGTCATGGTTTTATGATTTTTGTTATCGGTATTCCACACCATAACATCATGTAGTGCACTGAGAGTTAAAGAGCTAATGCTCCAGTTCTGTGGATCATCGATAGAAGAGAAGAAGAACTACATCTCCCAGAGGACTGTTCGCTGTTCTGTTACCGTTTTCCATTCAGAGGGAAAGATAAGATCTATTTGCATATCACTAGACATGCTCTCTCTTCCCTTCTGCTCATCTCAGCAGCGTCTCGCCTTCAGCATTAGAGTAAGGCCTCCAGTTTTTTGGACACTCTCTTTCATTTTATTTGATCCATTATCTTCATTTCCAATTATACTGCATTATATTGTGTTATCTTGTATTCTGATATCTTATTTAGTAAATTAGTTTGTTTCTCCTCAGATCGTTGCCGCTGGTTTGTTTTAGGCCCATCTCCCTACCCTTTCCCTTTTCCCAGAGCGTGGGTTCGTGGGTTCCCCCACACCATTAGTCACAGAACCGGGCCGAACCAGCCCATAAACCATTGACACATAGGATCATGTTCCAAAATGTTCAAAACAGGGGCTTTGGGTTTCCATATTTCCAGTAAATGCCATAGGTTACGAGTAACAATATTCTCGGCCACTTTTTCTCAGTTATCTGAAAAGTCTCCTCATCATTGCAATTTGAAATGGCAAAAAGCTTTTGAAATGGGAGAAAAGAAGATGCTTTTAAAATTAGGATTCCTGCCAAGAATATACAGACGGTAAGTCAAATGCTATTCTAAAGCCTAAAATTAAGTTCTTCACATTTATAGGAGGACCTAGAGGTACATCCCAACAATTCTGCAGCTCTTCAGAGTTCAAATACATTATTCAATTTGAGTTTTATAAACAAGCAAGTGCATAAGTGTGGATTTAACATCACATTTTTGAGCCTATCAATGCTCTGGGGTATTTGAATTCACAGTCAGTTTAAGAAAAATACACTGATTTCCAAAGGATGTTGAAGATTCAGTTAACACAATACAACTCAGAAAAGCTATAAAAATAGATGAACTGACACATTATTTAATGAATAAGTTTATTTGTAAAATTCTTCATTCATCCAACTCTGAAGTCCTCTGTACAAGAAAGATATAGGCCTGTTTGAGATGGTCCAAAGGAGGGCTACTAAACTGATGAGGAAGCTGAAAGGCTGAAATACTCAGAGTTGTTCAGCCTAGAGAAGACAAAGTTCTGAGGAAACCTTGTTGTGGCCTTTCAATACATAAGGAGGCAAAACAAAGAGAGAAGATGTTTTAATAGGGCCTGTAGCAACGTTAAAGGGTAACAGTTTTAAACTGAAAGAGGGGAAGATGTAGATTAGATATAAGGAAGAAATCATTCATGATGAGGATGGTGAGGTACTGGAATAGGTTGCCCAGAGGAGTTGTGGATGTCACAGTCTTGAAGGCATCCAACTCCAGGTTGGATGTGGCTTTGAGCAGTGTGGTGTAGTGGAAGGTGTCCTTGCCCACAGCAGAGGAGTTGGAACTAGGTTAGCTTTACAGATCCCTTCCAATTCAAGCCATTCTCTGATTATATGATTATTTCATAATTATGGAATTACATTATTCAAATTTTATTACACAATTAACAAAACATTAGCGTTGATCAAATCTTTACTACAACAGACAACACTGAATCAGGTCTGCTATATGTACTTTGGGATATTATAAGCTCATTATTTCCCGCATTTAAATTTTTGGTTTTTTTTTTCCCACTCAATAGTGAACTCTGCTACATTTCAGCTATGTGAATAAACAATTATTCATTTAATGGTGAGCACTACTACATATGGCTTAGTTCAGTACCCAACATTTTATAATCAACTCAGATTCAGTCAGAAATTTACTGATACATGGGTTTTGTACAAATTTACATGTGAGCTAACATCTAATCTGTCATTACAGTCAACAGAGATCTAGTGTGACATTCATTTGCCTAAGTATACATGTCTAGAGTGATATGGGGCACTTGCTTGACCTTGTGGTAGAAGTCCTGCACCACATCTGCCAGGTCTGTGCATCTTTTTCACTAAAGCATTTCAAATTGTAGTTGATGCCTTTGTTAATTAACTCAATCCCTCCTTTATTCGGTCTGTGGAGCCTAGAAAGTGATTCATGAGACTGAAAATAAGTTTCTGCTCTGGGTAATTTGAATGTTCCTTGCCTGCGCTGGTCAGAGCTTTTCTGCCTGTAGTAGGAGCTGGTATGTTGACAGCCATTATTAAGACAAAAACATCAGGCACCTGAATCTCAAAACTGATAAATTTTCAGTGTTTTAATATTTTTTTCTTCAAGAAAATAGAGAAAGTTAGCTTGAAATGAAACATAAATACAGTTTATTTCAGAATTGTCAAAGCACATCTTCAAAGAAAATAACTCTATCTAGAAACTGTGAAATGAAAAATGTCAGTAAAAAGGTAGTTTTGTGGGGTTTTTTTTGGCTTTTAAAAAACACATTTTAGAAAATTGAAGTGACTTTGCATAGCATCTTTACATTTTAGTCTTAAAATTATCCCTGCAGGTTGTTGGGAAAAAAAAAGTCATCATTTCCTTCTGCTGTTGTAATTATGAGTTACAAAATACTAAGGATAAAAACAGTCAGATTTTTCTATGTAGAACATAAAGAATACACTGCCTTTCTCCAGCTGTTACGTCGCTGCTCTTAAACAAAACTTTTGATAAGAGCAGGTTGGAGAGCTGTAAGATATGCATTCATATTCTCACAAATTTTCATACAGTATTTTATGTTCACACTCAAAATTTAAAAAATACAAGTAAAATTTAGAGTAATATAATCATAATAGTTTCATAGCTCTCTGTGTTCTGGATTAGATAAGTTGTATATTTCAGCTATACAGTAGTTTGTGAGAATTAGAAATTTCTCATTATTTTAGGTTTCATACACCACAATATCTATGAGATGTAACTTCCCAAGATGTAGTGTCTTTTACATTTGTGTAAAACTTATCAAAGTAAAATACAACTGCTTTGAACCACTCTTTAATGTGTTGGTTTTTTTCTCCCCAAAGCATTTTGAATAAATGCAGGCTCTTTCATCTAACAAGTCAATTACATTATGATTAAGTGTATTTCCAAAACAACTCCAAAGTATACAAACAAGAAAAACACAACACAAAGCTTTAATCTTTCATTCTGGGCAATGTATTTTTATGCAAAACAAACAAAAGAATCTTCCACAGAGTATACATCTTACCCAATAGAAAAAAAATATATTTTTTTTTTTTTTAGACAGCAAGATGAGCAAGATCTGGCTGTATGAACCAGCAGCAGAGATCCCAAGATAGTAATAACAGGAGGAGGGCCAGTAGATCAATAGGGGAAATAATTATGTCCCTCTACTCAGTACTTTTTAGATCACATGCAGAATAATGCATACAGCACAAGAACAACATCAATAAACAGAAAACAACCTGGGAGTCCTGGTGTAAACTAGCTTGAACATGAATCATTGATGTGCCCTTGCTGTCAAGGAGGCTAACGGTATTGGCTGCCAAGTATCAGCAACAGGTCAAGAGAAGTGATCCTTCTCCTCTGCTCAGCATTGGTGATTGTTGTGTCCAGTTCTTGGTCTTCCAGTACAAGAAAGACCTGGACATACAAAAAAGATTCCAATGCAGGGCATTAATATTAACAACTAAGCCAAAAAAGGCATGAAATTACTCCCCTTTTACTCAGTCATACTTGTTAGGTGGCCATCATGTATTAGTTTTTCATAGACTTCCTCTTGTTATTGACAGACTTAAAGAAGTCTTTTTGGTTGTCTGATACTGCACTGGCCTATGTCAACATAAGCTGAGCTTTGGCTTTTCTTGTTTTCTCTTTATAAGTGTTTGCTGTTTGGTTAAACCCTGACTGTGTCAGGAAATGGCTATATCCCCTCCTCACACAGAAACTTGATATTTCAGACAAAGCCATGTGAGTTAATCCTTCACTAATTTCAAGAACTCCTGGTAGAAACAGCAATATTCAGAGAACTCTAGTAAGATCTAGTAAACCCAGACAGAGGCTTCTTCACCCCACTGTATCCTTGCCATTGAAAGGTGCAGAGGTTCAGATGAACACTTATCCCTGGGGATTTGATTACCATGCTATTGGCTATTCTGAAGAGACTGGATCTCACTAGTTTTGATGAGAAATGATGAGAAAATTTTTCTCAATGAAATTTTAATCAAAAGTGATGCATTTCTGAATGTTTCAGTCTTCTCAAAAAGTTTTGTTGCAGGATTCCCAACAAAGTGTAAGTAAAGGTCCTTTCCTCTTGAAAGAACTTGTCACCCTTTGCTCAGTCTCTTCAACATCTCATGCTCAGAATTTGCTAGATTCATCCCCTGTAACTGTAGTTAAAAATAACCAACAACCAGATCTCCTACCATTTGCTTTTAGTTAATGCCCTGCATGAATTTCAGTGCATTCTGTAATCCGTAATATGTCCTGTCTGACCCTAAGACACGATGATGTTTTGGTCATCTAGGACGTATGCAAATGGCTGCGGATACCTTAGCACAAACTAAGGCAGGGACACAGTCCAATGCTAGATAACACTGCAGAGTTCAGGCAGAGTGGATTGACAGTAAATGGAAAAAGGCATCAGTTTTGTCATCCGTCCCCCCCTCCCCCGGAGTGGCACTTGTTGCTTCTCCCATGTTTTTCTGTTAGTGTCCATCTTCATTAGGGTAATAATCAACTGCAAAAAGCATTTAAAAAAGGAATAAACACCCCACCTCTTACACTGGTCCAACAAGGCAGTTCTTTCACTGGAGCTAGGCTAGAATGGGAAGGGTGGGGGGGAACAGCCCTTTTCCCTTGCACAAGAAACAGGTGAGCTTTTAGAACAAGGGGCCACAGTCAGCTCAGGTTAGGTATTTACGCAACTTCCACAGACCCACATACTATATCAGCTTCATCAACTTTTACTTTGCCTTCATGATCATGTTGAGCTCAAACAGCACAGATAGTGCTAGAGACCTTCAGTTTCATGGATATTGTGCCGATCTAAATTTTGCCAAATATACATTGTGTTTTAACAGAATATTATGTCAAATACTTCACTACAAGCTGATGAAGTCCACTCTAGTTTCACAACTATACAATCCTTTTCTTCCTACAAAATACTTCAACACACATTTGAAAAGCATAAAAGCCTACACCTCCCCATCACTTGTATGATTGCTGCTTCCAGCAAGCACCTACAGGGAGCAGCTCAAAGAGAACTTCTGGAAGGGCTATAGTTTACAGTGCCACACTTTCCCTCAAAACACAGAACCTATATGTTGTTGTAAGACTTTGAAACAAATCAGCATTTGGACAGACATGTCTCCTTTGATCAACAACAATTGGAGAGACTAGGATGAGTCAAGTTTTTGGACATCTGCAGTGCAAATGCCTACATCCATTTCACAAAGGTTGTAAAACTAAGGACTGGATACAGCCTCTCAGAAAGCTTTCTTAAGCCTTTTTGATCAACTTTGTTAATCAAAATAAAATTAACTTGGATTATTTAGTCATGGTACAGAGAAGACATTAAATTAATTCTTCACTCAGTTTTTTGGCTTTACGTTTTTCCTTGGGAGCCTTAAAGATAGCTGTCATCTCAAGGTAGGAGGCCTGGAAAAGCAAATGTGATTTATAGTCAGTCCTGATCCTTTCCAGTCATCACTTGCAATCTATCACAGTCTGCACACCATTGCTGTACATCAACAAACAAACAACAACAAAAAACAACAAAGAAGAAGGAATACATCTGAGGCAGAGGCTACCTCCACTAAGTTAAAAGTGCTGGATTTTGGGAGGAATGGACTTCACAATGAAAACCCTTCAAATATTATGAAATATTATACTAGACCACCTATCATTTGTGTTTGTATAATGTCCACAAGCTGTGTAACAGATGACTGCTTTTATATGTAAATGCCATTTGACATTTAAAAGTTGCTGCAGAGATGGATTATACAGGAACAGGGTAACCAATGGTCATATAAACCACACATCACAACACATCTGCAGGTAGCATCCCTCAAAAAAAAACTGCCCATAGCTGCATTCAGTGTGGAATCTTCCGTAGCTCATAAGTTCATGAGAAAATGCTGCATCTGAACAAGACTTAACAATCCTTCTAATGATTAACGCTGTTTTCACTTTCTCTACCAATTAAAAGATAGTTTCCCTGAATTTGCATAAATCTAATTCTGAGACAAAACAAGTTTAATTCTGGAATTACATTAGCATCAAATTTGTTCAAAAAGCAGGATATGTGGCTCTGTAACGAATGACATGAGCAAACCTATTGATTTACTCAAATGTGAAGAATTGAGAATATAAAGGCTTTTGGTGACAAGGCAGAATTCAAGGACAGTATACAGATTACCTGTTAACAACAACAGAGTGTTTCATTATTTGGTAAGTCACGATGCTTCAAAATATGCGGACAAGTGTCCTCAACTCTCTTTTATAAAGATGATAAAAGATCCACAGTGGATCATACCATCAGTTTCACACAGAATAGCTCTGCCCTAGGAGCTCTTCAAAACTGAAAGGAATACATACTGCCAAGAGCTTCTTACTTCCATTATTGCACTTTATTACTGAGAAATTATATTTTAAGCCTGTACTTCTGTAACCCAAGACTGGTTAATGATTGTTTTAGTACATAAACTACTGAAAAAAATAATAGAATGTAGCAAATAGAAATTCTTCTTTAATTGTTGGGTTATTTTACAGTAAAGTAACAGTTGATGCTTTAGGCTTTATATTCTTCTTTGACTCTGCCCATATTCTGGCTTCCAGTGTCATTCATGTCCACATGAAAAAGCCGCAGCGGAAAACAGGCCACGCTCTTTTGAAGCTGCGGCATGCTCTTGGCAGTGTTCTGGATCTTGGCTCCCAGGAGGCAACAAACCTCTCAAGATTCTCTGTCAGGCCATCAGAGGGGAGCCTCAGTGCCTTCTGACAGGGAGTCACCCACTACAAGCACATGGCATTTATTTTTATGATATCCACTGCAGGCTGCTGGTATTGTTTCTTCTTGCAGATCTTGGTCACGGGTGTCTATATCTGCAAGAGCTTCATATCTAGTTTTGGTAGCGAAGCTGGAAGGCGGGGACTGAAGAGGTGCCCTGATTTTGTGGGTCATCAGGGATGAAGGTGCCTCCTTCTCAGCGTTGTCCGCTACTGGAATATGAGTATTAAACAACCTATCTGTCTCTCAGTGCCTCTAAATACCACAAAGCCATTTAACCACTTCTTGCACCTCAGCCACTTGTTGTAGAAACCCATCCACTTGCACATGTCTCCTACCTTATCAGTAAGAGAAGTAAAAATCAAGGCACTCAGAGCAACCAACCCCCTGAACTCATGAGTCTCATTTCTTACCAGTTCAGACTGAGTGAATGCACCAGATATCTCCAAAGATTTCCCTAAGGGGCACTGGTTTTAACCCTTAAGTGAGTGTCCAACACCATACTGGCTAAGATCAAGAGTGCTTCCTCTGGTAGTGAACCTGCACACCCTACCTGCGCAAACTGCTGCACCACTGACATAATTATTAGCATTTTAAGATGGGGTGAGAGAATGGATAGATCAAATAAATGAGAACTTCATAGAGTCCAAAGACCTTAGAAGGTATTTTCATTGAAGTGCCACTTGAACTTATACCTAAAGTAGGATCCTAAATATATATCAGATAACTACATTTAAATAGCCTGGCCTCATGTAGTACCACAACCACGCAAATACCACATAGGTAAAAGTCAAAGAAATTTTAGGTGACATAGCATAGAGTACAGCAAAAGAAGGTGATGACAGTGCCTTCTAATAGGACACAAATGCCACAGAGGAAGAAGAAAAAAAAACTGCTCACTCCTTCCAATAACTAGTGACAGCTCAAGAGAAGCAAAACACAACCACTATGCTGCTATCCGTTAAATGAAAGTAAGGAGCAGTGGATCCAGGCTCCACCCCTTCCAGTCACTCAGGTGCAATGCTTGAACCTGTGCTCCCTGGGTTAGCCACGCCTTCTCACCTGGTACTCAACCATTAGTTCAGGCTGTGACCTGGCAATTCCACTGCACGTAGTACCTTCAGATAGTGAAGGTATGACTATTTTGGCTATTGCTCATTTTCCCAGAAGGGTAAAATGTTTTTCACACACATCCCTTTCTGAGCAAACACACCTAGTATCCTTTTATTAACCTGATCTTGTTACCATGAAGCATAACAAGTGTCATGCTGTCACAGGACACTTACTAAACTTTACAGTTTAGAATGCCATGCTACCAAGAGTAATCATACAACTTCTTACACTGAGAAAACCCAATTATTTGCCCATATATCAAAAGAAATAACAGCCAGGATTATGATACAAACATCACAAGGATATGAATTTTAGGAATATTATTATTACTCAAAATCAGAAAATAAGCCTTTAAGGAAAAAAAAAAAAAAGAAACAACAATGAACCAATAGTAAAACTCAATAAATGGATGGAAAAAGGAAGATGATGAAGTGGAAACAAAGAAAACCTAACCAAACCCACAAGGAGAAACATATACTACACATCAAAATTTTGTTTACTGAATTAAAAAAATGTGAATGAACAGAACAAAGAATGAAATACAGAAGCTGCAAGAGGGAAATGCTGTCAAAGTGAAGGAAGGAAGTATTTAAGACTAAACCAATCAAACAGTATACTTGTCAGTGTATGTTTCAAAAATCTATCAGCATGGATGCTATGGAGCTTATTAAGTACTGTAGGAAAAACATCTCCACTAGAATTAACTGGAAAAAAAAAAGCTGTCAGTATCCAAAAGAATACTACACTTCCATTGAAGACTACTGGACTTTCACCACTGATTTCAAAAATATGAAGTTCTGATGTTTATTTTGATATACTTATGGGGACATTTCTTCTCACTAGGAAAAGTCAACCAACTTGATTGTTAAAGTATATATCAAAAGACATTGACCACCACTTCTCACAAGCAAAGAGTTTTCCTCAATTTTGCATCACCAAGATCATTCGTTCTATGCCTGAACTGAAGATACTAAATTGATTCTGCTTCTTTAGAAACTAGGATGATCTGGGGGCAGTCCCATGAAATATCCCTGGCATCTCCAGTAACAGAGGCCATATTAGCACCTCATTTTTTGTGAGTATTAGTGATATTACTATTAGCTGTTTTATAGCTGCTATTAATGGATATAAACAGATTTTTCTCCAGACTAGAAGAAATTCTGTTGGAAGCTTTGAGGCCTCACAACTCTTTGCATTTAATAAAATAACTACAGTATAATTAGAAAGTAAGATATGTTTCAAAAACAGCCTTGAAACTAGCTAAAGAAACAAAACTACATTTCTGGTCTTAGTTCAGTGTTTACTTTACATAAATATCTTGGCTTCACTATGCCATTATCCATCAGTAGTGTATGCTCTCATACTACTAATATTGTTGCTTAAACAGCATATTAAGATAGTGTTGTTTTCACATGGGAGACACACATATACATTTTCTGCAAGTAATTACACTACCAGTAATCCTTTTAAGAGGCTGACTGCTCAGATAGCTCAAAGCTTAGTTATATGACAATCCCATTTATTCATACTTTATGAACTGATAACAAATGAACCAACCAATATGCTGGTGCTCTCTGATCAGTGACAAAATACAGAACCAAGAGTCATGAAAAGAAACAAAATCTCTTTACAAATCCCCAAATACTTTAGTTTGATTTAATACTGAAAATAGCATTTGTTCCTTCATACATTTTGCAAAGAACTGTAATTATCAGGAAATATCACCACTACCTTTTTAAAGAGCTCCAGTATTCACTGACAATACTGAAAAGCAGCCTCTAGATATAGTATAAGCATCTCTTTCATGAAGGATAAAAGCAGTGATAAGAAGACATGTAATACAGGACATATCGTGCAATACCCTAATTTGAAGACCTATTAATGCCAGAGTGTTCAGGCTACGAAGTTTTGTTAAATACTGAAACGCTGTCTGAATTAATTCTGAAGATCACTTTCCCTACCATGAATGGTAGAGGAATATATTAATGAACAAAATCTACTAACCTGAATAATAACACTGCACAGTTCTACTACAGTCTACTCCTTGCTCCTGAGATGGCTATTAAAAATGGTAACTGCCACTGTATCTGTCAGTCTGTGGACACATAGACGATGCAGGAGGCAGCGTGCAGAAGTGTTTTTGGAGCATCAAGCAGCAGTACACAGAAAGGTGGTGAATAAATTAAACCAAAAATATAAGCCTCAGGCTGATGTGTTTGAACTTCAATGCAAACACTGTTCATACATATTTAATTGCTCCATTGAGACTACGACTCTTCTGGAGATGTTCCAGGCATTATTTCCATTCCATTAGTACACTTGCAGTATGTGTACTCCTTAACACAAAATGATTGATTCCATAAATGTCTTCCCACTTACTGACCTGAACACTAATTGAGGTTGTGTAGAGATTAAAAGAGAACGTATGCTTCTTGAAACTAGCCAAAATATATTGTAGTCATTGAAGCATTTGTGGCACATGAAGAAAGTGGCACTTCTGGATGAAGACACCAAAATAACCCTTCAGGGAAATCTTTCAGGTAGCAACAGCTGGAAATTATACAATTGGCTGAAAAATTCTGCTAACCAAAACTTTAATGCAAAGTTTAATTTTGAGTAAAAAGCCCCATCTTTTTGAAACATAATATAATCTTTCTTTGAAATAGTATTATTACATACCAGATGCTTTCATCATGTAAATTAATTTGCTTTGGGAGCAAGTAAAAATTTTTTACATTGCATAAAAATAAAACTTAAGAAGTTCAAATAATTTTATCAAATTGGCTGCGCACAAGGGGAAAAGCTAAATGTTTCAAAGGTCTTCTTCAAACAAGCACAATGTTGTGAAGTGTAAATTATTCTACTGTGAACTAAAACTTTTCCAGTTCAAGTTATTAAGGACGAGTATGGTTAAACTGTGGCAGTTAACATCTTAAGTATACCGCCCTGAGGAAACAATCCCAAGAATCTCACTGGGCACCATCTGTCTTCCTGGATAGCCTGAACATTCAAGGCTTTGCAGGCTTAAAGCCTCTGGATTTATACATTTAAAATAACATCAGTACTACTACTCTCAAGATGAAAACATTCACAGTATATTTCATTATAATGGATGTATGCTCATGCAGCTTGGTCAAGCTTATATAATACATCGGAGGAATCCCTGAAAACTGTTGAAGCTGTGTTATCTTTTAAGGTTTAGTAGCATGGTTATGTTAAGACTTCACGTGATAGAACACTGCAGAGGAGCTAGGACAAGAAACTCGGGCCTGCCGTGGGCCTGCCTTTGAGAGAAGTGTCATCCTGAGCACCAGTGCGCTAAGAATGACACTGCCATTGTACACGGTGTCTTTCTCCAGATTGTCCACATAAAATTTACTCAGTTTGAAGATTATTATTTCCTACCTAAACTACAGCTCTTGCAACTCAATGTATCATTTAAAAGTCAAATGAGATCTTTCCAGCTTGTTTACTGTCATTGAAAACATGCCTCCCTTTATTTCCTTGACCAAGACCTAGCTTTCTGCACTATGCGAATAGGCCTGGAATACTTTAGTCAATTAGGTCACATCAAAGAACGCAAATAACTTGAGGCTGAGCATGTGTCAAGTGTTATTTTTTTACTGACATCCTGCCTTGTGTGAGCAGCAAATTGCATTTGTAGATGAGGGATTTAATGCACTTCTGAGTTATTTTTCTTTTTAAAACTTGAATTCCAGACTCAAACCTCCTCAGGGTGAAGAGTTCACTTGTTGTTGGGCTGCACAATACCAGCAGGGTGGAGAGCCTAAATGAATGCATTTTCAATTGTTGTTTGTTTTGGAACAGTGGTCATGGGTGATTGCTTATAGGAAATTAATCTACTAAAATTTAAAAATTATTTGGTTCGGTTCATAATAGTGAGACCTTAGGGCACTTCATTATTAAAAGTTTCCACTATGTTCCAATTATGTAAAAATTCAAATAAAACTTTAAAAGAATCCATCTAAATGATGGATTCAGACCATGAGCAGGCAGAGAAAGAAAGAAAGAAAAGAAAAAGAAAAAAAGGCATATTCTACTTATCTTACAACTGTATGATAAAGCTGATAGGTCCAAGAGTTTGTGCCAGAAATAATGCAGTCATGAACTCTCAAAGAGAACATTTATTGAGCACTGGGAGAAAGCTATACACAGTATCTTTAAAAATAAGAATTGTTGTGATTTTATTTTCAGCGCATCTTTAAATAAATTAAAGCTGCATTAGCAAGGTAGGAAATTGACATGAATTTCTCTTCAGTTTTAATGTCATTTTTGACCTTCTTTTGGCCTTTGTCTTCCACCTTCCAAACTGTATATTTTTTCTTTAATTAAATTAAATTAAAGTTACTCTGTGACAGAACTGGTAGTTTCTGGGAGGGTATTTTAAAAAGAAATGGGGAAGCAATGACCTAGAGTGCAAGAAACAAAGCTTCCAAAAAAATGTGTCTCTCTCAGACTGAATATAGGTTTTCAGAAGGTTGCCCCTGGATTTGCTTTATGCCTTTGGCCATCATGGACAAGAAGGGCTGACATCCTTCCCATTGAAATCCTCTGCATGAGGATCATTGCTGCGCTCACCAATGTACTAAAGTAATCAGCAATACAAGACAAACAACAGTAAACTGCAGTCAAGGTTTTTTTTCAAGGAAAAGATCATTGATTTCAGTAGGTAAAGATTCTAAAAAGATGGAAAATATTTGATACCATGATAATGCTATTTTTGTTTACAGTGTTTACTGACGCTCTTAATTTCGATTACTCCATATGACAAACTCATCATGTTCACTGGGATAACTTCCATCTAGAGAAAGTACCTCAAAGATACGTAGTCTGAAATTAAACCAGCACTTAACTGCTACCATAATTTTTTAAGTGTTACTAAAAAAAAAAACAGAAAAGATGGTAAAGCATCAAAACATCTATTATGAAACAAAAAACTCAGAGGCTCTTTTTGTTAACAATTGTTCAAAGTGATATTATTTACAATATAATCTATTCTTTGTCTGAGCTGTTGTTTTCTCTGCTGTCACAATTACAGACAGAAAATATGCAATTTGAAATTATTTGAAATAAAAATATGGCCACAATATTCTCTTTATGTTATCCAAGCTGAAAACGATATTTTAGAGTTGTATGTCTTGATTTAGGTGGTTGTCAACTGATTCTGTTAATTTTTAAGCTCTACTGATTTTTTTTCAAAGTAGAAAAGCAAGGAAGAAGCAGAACAAATTCTCTTTATATCCTAAATGGAGGTTATTTACAAGGTCTAATTAGTAGCATGTATATTCACCTTCATGGTTTTGTTAAGCACATTCCGAAACATTAGTTTTAATTGAGTAATTACATTCATTGAAATGGCTCCTATGTGCTTTCCAATCCAGAACATGCAAATATTGAGTATTTATAGGAAATATGGGAATATGAAAAAGATGATGAGTCCAGATTTCAGCTAAATACATCAGCAAATTCTAATGCACAAGTTGAAACATGAATTATGGAGAAATACAGGTTTAAAAAAGTATTCCTGGATTCCAGGAAGGGAAATAATATGATTGCTCTAATCACCACATTTATCTTACAAAACTGAATTGATTTTTGGAATCTAGCCATGACAGAGTCCGTGAACTATGGCTGTGAGCACCAGCAGCTGAAGCACTCATTTCCTGATCTCCTTCGAATTCTGTGGCTTTTCAGAATGCCCATCTTGCACAAAGCCATTGGCTGAGGCTGCATCTTCTCCACGAAGCATGGACTCATTACGGATTCTCCAAACAGTCTTAAGTTTGAGTCAGTCAGACCATGTTCTGGACTACGATTTTACCAGGCCTTAGCATGCTTAAGCAAGGGCTCAAGATAGGAATTTCTACTCTGATAACCTGAAATGTTTTTTTTTTTTTGCTGTATCAGTAATAGCTCACAGGGTGCATGCTGATCTAACTGCAATACTTGTAACTTCTGTTTTTGGGGTGGGAGTCACAATTATTTGACTACATGTTATTACAATTCAACTTTCAGCATTTTCTTACGCTTACGTGATTACATAATGCACACATAATTATGTAATTTTCTGATACTCATCCTAATTCTACAATGCATCTAGAAATACACTAAGTGTAAATACTAAAGATTGAAGGTGTTTTTGTTAATAACAAATGAATTTATATTGCAGAAGAGGAAGGAAGGTAAAACAATCAGAAAGAGAACAGTAACAGAACAACCAACCACATCAGTGACCCTGCAGTTCTCCTGGCAGATCTTCCTTGGGGCCTGGGAGGTGGCAGGGGTGTCTCCTGCTCAGCAAAGTCAGTGGAAACTTTTAGCTTCAGTGCAGATGAAGCCAATATAGGACTTGGTGCAACATCTACACTGCCTCTGTGTCTGAATGAAGGACTGCATTTGACTACTTCAAAGAAAAGAACTTCTGAATTCTGCTAAGGGAAATTTTCATCTAAGCATTACAGATTTTCTTTTTTTGGCATAGAATGTGATTTTGTGAAAGCATTTTCATTTAGAAGGGCCATTATTACTGAAGCATTGCAGACACTGCACTTTAAGAAGTTTTATTAAAGCTACACTTTGGATAAAATATTTTTAGTAACTGTTCGTGATATACCTCTTGCTCACTAACAGGGATAGAATAAAATGTACTTTTTAAGAGGTGAAGATGAGTTGCCATATCCATCCAATTATGAGGGCTATACTTAGGGATCTAGCAATTATGTAGGAATAAAAACAGTCTCTTTCTCTAACAGACTATCAGCTATTGAAGACAGCAACTACATACCAAATATAACTCAAAAACTTTAAACAAGCTGAGCAACTGAAAAGGTATGCTATAAAATACAAGGGTACTACAACAGTTGAAAGAATATAAGCCAAATCAAAGGTGAAACAAAAGTTTACAGGCCTAATCCTAAACCCACCATTGTGAATGGGTATTCCTTTTCTCTGTTTTGTATTAGTAGCTTTCAGTAAGAATGGTCTACGAATTTTTTTTACTGCACCAGTATATGAAATCCTTCAACACTAGAACTTAGCAGGGTAATGGCATTTTACAGTGGGTCACGAGAGCTCCCTCACTCACCTCTGTTGCTGTCTATAGTGTGGATGTGGAGCTGGATGTACATGTGTGTCCTACATCATATGAGAGTTAACTGCCACGTTACACTCCTTCTCCCTCTCTGCCAACCCTTCTTTTATTCATAGACACAAATATGAAAGAGTATACATTTTTTTTTGATCTGTAGGACTCACCATCAAAAGAATAAATAAATAAGAGAATGTGATCGCTTTTTGTAACTTGAACAAAATACATTTAACAAATCTAATCTTCATGCCAAAGTCACTTCATAGTGATAGTGACTTTTGAATCTGAGATCTCAAGGCTCCCTTATTTCACTATTCTTTCTATCACAACTAGTGTGGGGCAAAATGTAGGCTATATCCCTCCCAAATATAGACTGACATAGGCAAGATACAAACTTCTTCCTTGACAGGTGAGACAGATGGGAGGTTCACATACTCTCCCTCACATATGGATACATTCTCTCTGTTCATGCATAAGTAATATCATGCAAAGCATCTACCTGGGATGACCTGTGGACTGACTGCATTTTCCACGATGCCCGTATCAACTTGTCTTTTCTTAGAAAAGACAGGAAAAGTTGAGACAGGCTACAGTGTCAGAGCAGTAAATACTGTCTTGGAAGCCAAACACCTCACAGTTGGCTTAGAAACCCAGGTTCTGCCTTGTTCCTTTCCTCTTGCATGTATTGGAAGTTTTTGGGTTATTGTTATGTGGAAGGAAGGCAATGAAGGAGAGAAAGAGAAGGGAAAGGGATGGATGTTTTTTGCCAGAGACTGGAGCTATCGCTTGCACTAGAAATCAGTGGGGAGGCAGAAGCATCTTAACGGAGGGACTGAACAACTCTTCCAGCTGAAAACAAGAGCTCAGTGGGTAGAGCAGACTCACGGAACAGCCCTGAATTACTGACTCTGTGCTCTTCATAGACAGAGGAGGGGGTGAAAAGCATGAGAGAATGAGGTCAAAACAAACAGTCCTAGAAAGGGGTCTGACTCATGTTGTTGTTCAAGCTTGAACCATTCTTGTGAGATCTGACCACTCTTACTTTTCCATACTAGACAGTGTAATAGCACTGTGCTATCAAAATAAGAAAATAATCGTTAAGACCCAAAAAGAATCTGAACAGGATCAAACATGGATTTGAACAAAAACCTCTGTATGAATATTTCAGATAATAATATATTTCCAAGTAATATAGTGTAGGATGGTTAAGCGAAAATTAAGAAGAACCACTGAACACCATTTGTATGAAGGAAAGTTGGTCTGGATCATCATAATTTATTTTCAAGATGTGTTAATAATTGTAATCTTACTGCAGAGTTTACCGGTAAATTAAATGAATGCTATCAAAAATATTTTAGTCATCTCTTGACAAATGGTGTGTTACTTCTTGATTGCCAGACTAAATGTAACAATTACTATTCATAGACAGTTTCATCTTCTCAAAATACATTTAACAATGCCTGCCCAGATTAGTAGTCAAATTGTTCAATATAAATCCTCTGTGAAAGCGAACATTTTGTATTGTGACTGAAAGTCAATAACAAGGAACTTGTTTGTTTTCTTGCTTATTTGGAGGCCAAAATGAAGTTACTCAGTTGTCATGGTTTTATGGTTTTCGGTTATTGGTATTCCACATCATAACATCATGTAGTGTATGTACCTGGTTCTCAGAAGAGAAGGACTACTACATTTCCAGGGTACTTTGCTCTTCTGTTACCATTTCCGGCCAGAGGGAAAAGATAAAAATGTGCAGATCACGAGACCTCGTCCCTTTTTCCGCCCGTCTCTTGTCTTGGCAGCACCTCGCTCTCCAGCCATCTTATCGTCGGTAGTAGAGTAAGGCCTACCTTGATTTTGGGACATTTTCTCTCTGTCTGTATTGGATTTATCAGCTTAAATTGTAATTATATTGTATTATAGTGTGTTGTTTTGCATTCTGATATCTTACTTAGTAAATTAGTTTGTTTTTCCTCAGATTGTTGCCTCTGTTTCTTTGCTCTCAGGGCCATCTCCTTACCCTTTTTCCCTTTTCCCTTTTCCTGGGGCGTGGGCCCGTGGGTCCCCTGTCCCATTCATCACGGAACCGGGCCAAACGCCCATAAACCATTGACATCAGTTCAGTTATAGCATCAGGATGAAAGACTTACTGGGAACACCAATACTGTAAATTACTTATATGCTCTTTTGACCTACAATATTTACAATATTTACTGGGAAATCTTCCTTCCCTTCTAAGTTATTCCAAGTTTCAGTCCAGAACTGAGTATCCTATTGCAAGGTAAATAATTTAAGTGTGAAAGAATTAATAAATAAACTTTTAAAATTTCAAAATACAGAGATAATAATGTATGTGTATGAATGCATATTTCACTATACATAAACATAATTATTTTGTTGCTTTGTGCAGTTGTATTTGTATGACTGCAGCATAGGAACCTTTACACAAACTTAGTAAGAGGTTTGTTTTCTTTGGATTAGAATGTAATTTAGGTTGGCAAAACTGTAATATCTAATTAGCTTTTCTCAGTGCAGACTATAATGAAAATAATGGATGTTTTAAGAAGCTGTCTTTTAAACAAATATATGAACTACATTCATATAATTGAAATGAACACAGTTGTCCAGTACACATTTATCATCCTGACTATGAAAGCACAGAACACAGAAATTTGACTTATCAAACCAAACACTTAATTAGGTGCATAACAGAAAATCACTGAAAGGAACTATCTTTCATTTCTGTGTGGGAGACACGTTTCTCTATTGTATAAAGAAGTTTCTTTGAGTCTCAGGGTTTAAAATATTGTCCAATTAAAAATCCTACAGAAAACCATGTTTAACACAATCTTCTATCAATATAACAGATGTATATGACTTAGTAGCCTGTAGTAACTCAGAGCAATTAATTTGAATAAAAGCTTTTAAAACTATATTACGAACTTGCTGAATCAAAGTAGCTTAATTATTAATAAATTTCTGAGCACATGCAGTCTTGCTTTTCATTAAAGAAAGCTACAGAGCTTATGGAAACACATACTACAAGAATATTATTCAGTTTCCAAACGTAGAGAACATAGAGAATCACTATTTTATAATTTTCCACATCATTTTATTTCTTCTCCAAGACGGTATGTTCTCTCCTATTACTTTGGGCAAGTATCCTCTGGCAGACACACTACTGCACCAATGAAGACTGATCATTGTGTGTATGTACAAGAAATGTATTGCTGGGGACACCACAGAAACAGATTCCAGCATGGTACTTGCATATTCAGACAGGGGGCTGGTGTATATTATTCTGTTACCCTGTCTGCGATCAATATGCAGCTGCACAATCCACTGTTATCTCTACACTCCACCATTTTGATAATCTACTCCTGCATATCATTTTTCTCTTCTCTGGTTACACAGATCCTAGCAGCTCTTATCCTTTCTTCCAGTAATCTCATTTCTTATTGTTCATGTTCTGTTTTTCCCTACAGTTAAAAGTTCATATGCTGAACTCTTTACATCTTGCTCACTATAATCTCCTTATCCTCTGATAGGAAAATCTGAGGACAATTAATATTGGAACAATTTATCAAGAGAGAGTATTTGAGTCCTTCCTCTATTAACTGAACAGTATGCACTGCCCAGAGATCTCCTGGTGATGTTATGACTGATATGGTTGAGGCCTCACTGGGTTTGGTGGGCTGCCACAGAAAGCAGTGTAAAGAGCATATCCTGCAGTAGCTGAGTTCCTGAACATCAAAAGGGACATTAGATTCCTGTCACCTTTTCTATAATTTCCAGCTTCTGCTCAATAAACCAGTTAACCATCCTTGAGTGTCTGTGTCTTTCTTACTGAGATCTTAAAAGAATCAGCTCTTGTTTTGTGCAAAAGAGAGATTCCGTAACTAAGTCAGTTTTAAGTAATTTTTCATGGACTGTCTTAACACTATATTCTTCCTTTTGCAGCTCACTTTATAATATATTCAATTGTCTTTATCCTATCTTAACAAATGGTTTCCTTATAAAAAGAGACTTTTAGAATAGGATGCACTTAGCATTCCAAAGGAATCAAAAACTGTTCAGAAAATAACCAGTCTGCTTACACTGTACATCTCTCTGCTTCATCAAATACCCATACATTAAAAGTAACTAATGATCTGAGTGGTTTATTTAACTTATCAGAAGCTACTGTTATTTGCTCATCGTTAGTCTTGTCCGAGATCTTTGTTTGCCTGAATTTAACAACTCTTTTTTTCTTGTAGCTTTTTAAAAATGACAATCCTTGCATTTCATATATAACACATCCCTTCTAAATAAGAAAAATTATCAACACATCCAAAAATATAAATTAAGCTATTTCAATTCACACCGGTAACTTTGCAGAGCACTGAAGAGAGTTATTACTCTACCACAGCCTCATCGGATTACTAGATGGTGCAGATATTTAATATTCTACTCCTATCTTCCTTTTGTAGACTACAGACCTACCTGTACCATCCTACTTTTACCACCATTCCAGATATTTCAGCGCAATCTAAAAGCCATCTTGCCCAATCCCTGTACAATGTAACACAGACCATAATAACATTATACAAAGGTGCCTCTGCATGGTGAAATAAGCCATCAGCAGAGCTGTATATTCCCAAAATGGAGATTTTTTTATTAAAAACAAAACCAAAAAGCTATAAAAAAAAGTATAAAGTACTTCAATAAACCACTTACTGATGGACTAGACAAGTACAAATAGCAAATGGATATTTTTTACTTAGTTGTCTGTGGAAGAATCATGTTTTGAAGAAATTCAAGAGGCAGCCAGAATCCTCAGGAACAACCAAGAACTGGTTGCTGACAGTGCTCCCAAGGAATGATTTGAAACAGTGAAGGATAAGCTAAATAAAAATCTTTACTAATTAGCTGCATTGGAAAGCTGAAAATATTTCCAAATCACAGAACCACAGAATCGTAGGGGCTGGAAAGGACTTCTGGAGATCACCGAGTCCAACCCACCTACTAAAGCATGTTCCCTATACCACGTTACACAGGAAAGTATCCCGGCAGATTTTGAATATCTCCAGAGGAGACTCCACAACCTCTCTGGGCAGCCTGTTCTAGTGCTCCCTCACTCCCACAATAACAAAGTTTTTCTTCGTGTTCAGATGGAACTTCTTGTATTACAGTTTTCACCCTTTGCCCCTTCTTCTGTCACTGGCCACCACCAAAAAGAGCCTGGTCTCATCCTCTTGACTCTGGCCCTTTAGATATTTACAAGCATTGATAAGATACACCATCAGTCTTCTCTTCTCCAGGCTGAACAGTCTGAGCTCTCACAGTCCTTCCTCAAAAAGGAGACACTCCAGATCCCAGTCATCTTTGTAGCCCTCTGCAGAACACTCTCTGGAAGTTCCCTGTCTTCCTTGAACCGGGAATCCCAGAACTGGACACAGTGCTCCAGATGTGGCCTCATCAGGGCAGAGTAGAGGGGGAGGATCACCTCCCTCAACCTGCTGGCCACATTATTTGTAACACGCCCGAGGATACCACTGGCCTTCTCGGCCACAAGGGCATACTGATGACTCATGGCTGGCTGTCCATCAGGACAGAAAGGTCCTTCTCTGCAGAGCTCCTTTGCAGCAGGTCAGCCCCTAACTTGGACTAATGCATGTTAGAAAGAGAATGACAAACAAGAAACACAAAGTTATTACATGGACAACTGTTAAAAACAAGTGGATGATGTCTCTATCCCTGAGACAATCCATCTGTCTTTGGTATGTTTAGAGACAATTTCTAATTTCATGAAGAAAAACCTGAAAGTAAACATGAAGTTACCAGAAAAACCAGTCCAGTGGGTATCCAATATTTTCATTTCGTCAAACACTTTAAACTGTGCATCACATATCTAGTATTTGGAATAAATAAATACAGTGTACTGAATTACGCTATCTCTGCAAAACAGGTGTGCCAGTAAGAAACATCTTGAATAAACAAATTTTGGCATACCAGTATCTGTGTAGCTCATACTATCAAGGTTAGTTCACTTGGAACATTTCAGAAAGGAGGCTGCTCACATCACCCTACTTAAATAATAACAAATGAAATACAAATGTGTCTCGTTATTGTGCATGACTTTATCAATACTTTAATTCACTGCTCTTCATTTTTCCTATTTGTAAGGAAAAATAAGTCTATTTTTTACTGTTTTTAGTAATACGTCTAAATGTCTGCACAGAATGTAGACTTCTGCACAGGGTGATTTTAGTTCCCTGCTTAAAGCTAAAAATAAAAGCATTTATGCCACACTTCAGGCTACTAAAACTCCACTAAGCATACTCTTCAGTATGAGAATCAGTCACAAAAATAATTAACTTTTTATTATTTTATCTCAATTTTAAACTGTTCATAGTTTTTGTTACTGTGAATATTATTTGAAAAAAAAAAACGTTTATAACATTTCAGACTGCAAGAAGTCATAACACCTTTTGCAACAACATAAATGTGCTTTCAAGAATATCTTCTTATTCTCCATATCTGGCATATAAATTTGAAAACTCTTTATCATTTTATCTTACTTTTAAGCTTTTTTCCATCCTTCCATTCTGTGTAATTAAGGAACTAAGGTGGGTTTTTCTTCTTGACTCTTAATTAATCTCCTTTACAGTCCTTTAGAGGACAAGGCCATTCTTTAGTCAAAGGTGAAAAAACCTTGACGTTCTACATTGACCTTTCTATTGACTTAACTACATGACACTAATCATTGCTGGCCCACTTGTTACATATCTGAGCCTTTTAAGATTCATCTGCTTCACTTTATTTTGTCAACACCAGTACAGTGAGATAGAATCTTCCTCTGCATGTCTCACAATGACAAGGAGCTGTTTGAACCTTCCTGCACATCTCTATCTTTTCAATCACAGTGTATTTTCACCTAACTTTCTAAGATCCCTCTTACATGCCAGCATTTGCCAATTCAAATTATTTGCCTTATCTTCAGATTTTGCCACATCACTAATGTATACATCCCTACATGATGTACACAAATTGCCAATACTATTTCTAACATTAAAGAATGGGCCTTCCCACTCATATGAGAGTAGCAGAAAGGTATTACTTTATTTATGCCTTTCACTGCACATCTCCTAGCTAATTCCTAAATTATTTCAGCAGACTCCATGGGGCTTACTATTTTTCTTAACTGTCTTCAGTGAAGAACTTTCTCAGAAGCCTTTCTAAAGTCCAAATAAATTAGATCAAGCATTTCTTCCTAATCCATTATTTTGATGACACAGTAAAAGACTTCTACCAGGTCAGAGAAGGTTTTCTTTCAGCACAGCTACACTGATTTATTTCAGCAGAATTTAATCAACAGTTTTTCTCATAATTCTATTATTAATGACGTATTCAATCCATTTAGCTAATACTGAATTAAGGCTTACTGGCCAGTAGGATAATTCTTGTTTGTTCAAGTAAACACCAAAAACAAAACAAAAAACAGTTTTTAGCCTTTGGTTTTTCATTAAGCTTTTAAGAGACAGTAACATTTGCATCAGTTCCCTGTAAGACTTGATTGCAAACAATCAGCCATCTGAATCTCCTATTTTTTTCAGCCTCCAGATTTCTCTTGTTTCTTTTAATTGCCCAATTTAACACAGTATCTCACCTTTACTATTTTAAAATTATATCTATTTCTTTGCATTTTCTGTAGCAGAATTCAGTTAAATAATTTCTTAAATTTCTTTGTAGCAATTCCTTTGAAGTCTTTCCCTTCTCTCTTTAAAAAAACAACAGCATGTCTGCTGATGTTTTCATCAGATTTTCTCCTGCTAATGTAGCTGAAAAAAAAACCTCTGCAATTTATTTAATCTTTAACCACAAGGTCCTCTTGTTTGCCTCTTAGGCTATGCATTTTCTATCTTCCATTTTTTTTCCTGGCATAATTCATGTTCTATTTCAACAGTTCCGCTTGGTCTGAATTTACTTGAAAGACACTACATTTATGGGCAAATATTTCCTTACAACTCTTGTACTGATTATTAAATACTTTCCTTAAAAATCTGTGGCTGACTTGCTATTTGCAATCCCATTCAAGTGCAAATTGAAAAAAAAAGATTTACTCATATTAATTTAAAGGTCACAAAAGGACTTTCACATACCTACTTACCTTAATTAAAAGAACTGACAATTAGACATCTAAATATTACCACATGCAGCAAAACATGTGCAACTACATTGTAAACAGTTGCAAGTATGTAATAAAAGAAACAGTATAAATCAATTTTAAAATTATATTTTTACATCAACTATTTTGTTTAGGAAGTGTTTGCTTATTTACAGCTTTTGCAATGATCAATTTTTTGTCAGATTGAATGTTATGTTTTTCATTTCTCTTTTCTTGCCTTCTATTGCCTTTACATCATTTCATGACTCAGAGAATGAGAAGACACATTTTTGGATATTCTATAAAAGCTTCATTTAGTATAATTTGATGTTATTATTTTCCTACCAGAATAAAATGATCCTAACATTCCCTTTCTTCCAGAAAGCTCTGGCAGACTTTCCCCAGTCTGGGTAGGGTTTGTCCTGAAGCATCATGTCAGTGACCTACACAGAAAACAGAAATAACATACAGTAAATTACTGTCATGAAGGAGACACTCAGAAGGACTCAAAGAACACTTCTTTTCATCTATGACATGTCTGCTTCAGTTCTGATGACTTTAGTAATTAGGCAATAGAAAAACAGTATCTCCAGTATTACTTTCAGTCAACATGAAGTATGCTGTCCTAAATATTGAGCCCCTAGAAGTGCAAGTAGTTCCCTGAGAAACAAGGAAACCTGTGGGAGATCCAAAGATAAGAAGAACTACCCTAGGAGTTACAGCAACCTACAGGATGTAAGTTCCTTTCGCCTATGGTGATATGTAAACTCACATATGTACGGCTTTCCGGCATAGCCTGGGCCAGGGACCCATTTCCCCAATAGCAACATTGGCGGTGTTTTTACTCTTGAAGCCAGAGTTGTATCCAGGGAGTACAGGCCTGCAAATTAAGCACTATATGCCATTTATAATCTTCTCCTGCTTCCTGGTATCAGTAAGAAAAACACACTTGGGAACAGAGACACGAAAAACCCTTAAAACTTGCATGGAATTTAAAAATATGAAATATTTATTCTCATTTTCTTAATTCCTATCTGAAAAGACCATCTGTTTCTCTGTCCAGAGACTCATATGTATGCGCTACTTTGTGCGTAGTACACAAAAGAATTAAAAATGACTTTCAGCTAACTGTGGGAGGTTAATAGCCCCTCCGGCCCTTCTACCTCTGCAAAGCTTTGTTTTCACATTTATTTACTTTAAGATAACCGTACTATAAAGAACTGAAAGTTACATACAATAAGCTCATCAACTCCATTGTGCAAAAGTTCCAGAGAGTGGAAACCCACCTATACATAAAGAGTAAGAATTGAATAGATAAAGGAAATAGGGGGAGCGACTGCTGCTAAAGACAAGTAGAACAAATTCTTACTGTCTGTCATTGGTACCCGTACCAGAGTAGAAAATTACTAATCGCTTTGATTAGAATGAAAATAACTCTTAATTAAATTTCAGAAGGAAATAAGTTCATCTAGAAATCAAGACTTTTTTTAATTATTATTATTTTCCATTGAATTTGTTTTAGTATAATGTTTTTAGGATCTAATTTACCATGTAGTGAGTTAGCTACTATTTTCACAGACATTAACAATGTTAGAAAAACACACAGACCATGATTAAATCTAAACCGCGTAGGAACCAAATTTAGCTTCTCAATTTTGGCTCCTAGTCCATTTACGGTTAAAAGCACTTAGCATAATAGCCTGAAGGACTGAATCCAAAGGATAACATGTTAAATAAGTAGAAATACACGTTCTAGGATTTTCTAATTCCATTAAAGCCAGCCTGAAGAAAGAACACATTATATTCTGAAATACCACCTTTATTAATTGTTTTCTCTAAGTAATTCTTTTCTCGGGTCAACATGCTATAATGCTTTTTATAAGACCCCCATAAGCTAACTAAATATTTTGATAAATATTTAATGTTGAACAAGAACTATGTAAAGATTTAATTCACTACACTAGTACCACTTAATCACTTAGGTAGGATCTACGTAGTCATAAATACTTGCAATGTTATTTTGAGAGCTTTTATTCAATTTTAAAACTAGTTGCTTCAGAGGATTTCTGGGAAATACTTATTATATTTGCTAGAAGGATGCAATCTGCTCCTCTATGACCAATTATTAGTGGCACATTTCATGAGAATGACATTCAAGAAGGAGACATTTTCTGAGAAAAATGGCAAGATGAAGCAGGAAATGTTCTTTCTGATATCAGACAGTTGGTCTCTTATCTCCCAGCTTTGGCATTTATTTAAAGTTGTATCATCAGATCAATGTCAGGTCAGTTGCAGCGAAATCGGTTGAAGCAGAGACAGTCATTAAAGGGATGCATTCCATAAAGAGAAATCCAATTACTTTCTGCATTAGAGAAATCAAATTCATTTTCTGGTTTGTTCAAGGACAGTCACTGTGGAAAACATTTTATGGGAGAAAAGTACTCAACACTGACATAATGCAAATAACTTTTTGGACAGAAACACCAAAAAAAAAATAAAATGCTAGAATTATTTTGGAAGAAGAAACAAAATTGTAGGCTTTAATTTAATTTCCACATTTTAATAATCCAGAATCACAGAATCGTAGGTGTTGGAAGGGACCTCCAGAGATCCTCCAGTCCAACCCCCTGCTAAAGCAGGTTCCCTATAGTAGGTTGCACAGGAAAGTGCCCAGGTGGGTTTTGAATATCTCCGGAGAAGGAGAATACACAACCTCTCTGGGCAGCCTGTTGCAGTGCCCTGTAATCCCCAATGTAAACAAGTCCTTCCCTGCATTCAGATGGAACTTCCTGCATTCCAGTTTTCACCCATTGCTCCTTGTTTTGTCACTGGGCACCACTGAAAAGAGCCTAGCCCTATCCGTTAGAAATTTATATTGATTCCTTCTCAGTCTTCTTCAAGCTGAACAGTCCTGAGTCTCTCTGCCTTCCTTCATAAGGGAGACAGATGCTCCAGACCCCTAATTGTCTTTGCAGCTCTCCGCTGGACGGTCTCTAGACATTTCCTGTCTTTCTTGAATTGAGAAGCCCAGAACTGGACAAAGGACTCCAGATGTGGCCTTATCAGGTCAAAGTTGAAGGAGAGAACAGCCTCCCTTGACCTGCTGGCGGCGTTCATTTTAATACACCCCAGGACACCACTGGCCTTCCTGGACACAAGCCCACACTGCTGTCTCATGGCCAAACTGTTGTCTACCAGGACCCTGAAGTCCCTCTCTGCGGTACTCTTTTTCATAAAAATAAGAGATGTGTGTAGTTTGATAATTTTAGATTTTGTTTTCTTTCTGTATTTCAAAATGCAATTACTGGCCAGTGAACTTTTCTTTCTCTTTTACTGTATTGTGTTTGAAAACACTGCCGATACTCAGGAATAGAAAATAACTGATCACTTCAGTAATTCTATGTATCCATGCTCCTCACATAATCAAGATAAATCAGAGAAAGCAACTTACAAAGTAATCACGTAATGCATTTTTTTTCTTGAAGAGCTGAGATGTAATATTATACTTTAAACAACTAAATACACTGACTCAATTCAGAAAGAAATGGACCCTATTATAATGACTGTATATCCTTTCACTTTATTTAGTCTCATGAGAGAAATGGCTAAACTGTATGGAAATGCACAAACAAAGCTTCATTATACACATTCACTGACTTTTTAAGTTACAAATGCCACAGCAAAATATTTTCCTTAAAAGAATAAGTATGCCTTGCACTGCTTTGTGATCTTAAATTTCATTTTACCAAATAAAAACACAAATTTATTAACTGTTCATAACATTCATTTCACATTAACTGTGAAAATAACTCATAATGTTATCGTTAAGTTACTAGCAAAATATTATGATTCACAGCTTTTGTTACAGAAAATTAAATGGTTCCTTTTAATATGATACACTGCAGTTATTAGAAAGATGATATCATGTCATATAAAAGAAAGAAAATGAGACTCAAGAGTCATACTCAGAGTATGTCAGTTACACAGGCAACAAGAACAGAAAGCAAAATTCTAAAAACTTCAGAAAAGCAAACATCCAGAAAAACAAACACAAACAAACAAACAAAAAGCAGTAAGAGATCTGAGGTACCTGAACTACACTAAGTAGAAAATCAAGATACCATATATCGTATATCTAGTCCTTCCATGTCGTTATTCTTTGAGCATACTGCTTTGGACGCTCCACATACACACCTTAGATCTCTCCCCCACAGACATCACACAATCCTTCCCAGCAGAGACAATGCCTCCAGTGGGAGTTTGGGGTAAGCCTAAGTATCTTTTCTATTAATAAGCTAGCTGCAAGTGCCAGTTTCTTAAAAAAAAAAAAAATTAAAAAAAATGACCTAATACTTTGGCCATGCCTTCAAAACACCTTCCAAATCCTTCATTATTAGGAGCTACACTGTGATCCTCAGAGTGCTAACTAATAATTCCTGGAAAACTAATGCAGCATAGGCTGCCTGCCAAGCTGTTTTCATCTGTCAAATCACATTTTAGAAATCTACAAGTATAAAAGTACATCAAATAGTTCCATAGTAGCACTTCTCCATATAAGCAGCTGCACAAACTGTATCTTGAAAGATGAACAGATGTTGGACAAGCTCTCAAGAATGTGATGTGTTCCATGCCACAACATTCAGTAAGTAAAGACTGACAGTCAGTGGAGGATTTTCACTGCTTTATTGACAGTTTGATAAATTGTCAAAATAGGAGAGCAACCCTCCAGAAATTAACCAAACTTAACAGAATGTAGAGGCAGCCAAGATCCACAAGAAAAGCCTGAAAATACAAAACTGGTGAACTCTGAAATCTTTTTTTTTTATTTTTTTTTTTTTCCAGTAATGAGCAGTGCAAGAAATAATGGCCAATAGAACCACAACATCTTGTACCAATAAAGATGTTGTTCATGAGCCACTACTCAGCTTGGAGGGCAAAACTTCACAGTGCTATTGCTGGGAAATGGAGTAGCTTGAGTAACTCTGCATTTGGCAAAATTAATTATAAACGAGTGAAATGGTAGGTGCAATGAGCATCCTGTATGCATGGAACAAATTCTTTGTTCTAAGCAATGCTTCAGGACAGCAGCTTTTACCTTTGGCATATTACGTATCTTTCTCTTAATTATGCATTTCTACCACTGTCAAGTATGAGACTCGAGTTTTCTAAGTGTTAATTTATTTCTATTTCTGGAAGCTTCATATTTTCAAAATCTCTTGGTTTAAATCATATTCATCTTTAAAAGTAACACCAAATTAATTTAATTTGAAACTCAGCCTTGAAATAGCTCAGGAGTAGCGCTCATCCCAAACTGTTTAAACAAGAAACGTATTGCTTTCAGTCTTGCAGCAGGGAAACTAATAGGGCAAGAATGATAAAGCACTAATGGCAGAACTGCATGGAGTGGTGTGTGGGCACATTGCTTGGTTTCATAGAGCAGAACACTTCTCACTGAAATAACCCATTGGTACTTTTGTTAGGAACTCAACAATGCTTATGAGTCTCCGAAAGGTAAACGTGGGTTGTTTTTTGTTTGTTTGTTTTCTGGCTGGTGTGGCTAAGCCAAGTTGAAGTAAGAAAATTTAGTGAAGTCTAAGTGTGAAGTCAATGAGAACTAATGTGTACCATGGAGTGTGTGCACTGTTGTTCCATTTCCTCTCCTTTGCAGCTCTGTGCTTTTAAGTAGAAGTTATATATAGGTGGCCCAGTACCTACACATCAATTCTTTATCATATCACAGTTTTCAAGTAGTATACTACATCATAGCAACCATACACAAAATCAGGGATACATTTAGTATTCAGTCATTAAAAGCTTCTCTCTACCATTTTGGGCTTCATCCTCTTTGAGATGTTTAAAAATTGCAGAGTTGTTCACTTGATGCGCAAAGTAACCTCTAGGAAAGATGCTTTTATGCTTCTATTAGCTGGACATTAGGGAGAAGACTGTCTGCTGTGGATCATGGCTCAACACTTTCATGACTTACACAGTGATAACACAAAATATCTCCTTTAATTATGAAATTCTTTTGGCATACAAACAGAAGTGTCAAAAACTTTGATACATATCCCTCAGAAATAACTGGCAATTTATTTTAATCCACTCTGATAAATTTTGGAACACACAAACGTGTAACTGTTTGAAAGTTAATGCAACAAATATTTATACTAAGTCTTACTGATCTATAAGAGAGATGATATTTTTCAAGCTAAATATTTTTGACTGCAAATAACATAGCCAGATTTTAAAATAGCTTTGTCTACTTTCACATTTTTAAATGTTCATAATACAGATTCATTGCTACCCTGAAAACAATCAAGCTTGTTTCTCCTTCATTTTAATTGGAAGAAATTCTTTTTATATTTGCACTTGCAAAACAACAGCAATCACAGAGACAAAATATGGTCCCTTCAATCTACCCTTTGTTTTCTCAGTTTAGTCAGAGCTAGCACATTGTTCTTAAGAAACACATTGTTTTAATAATAGGTAAATCCTGAAAAACAACATTAATTTTCTGTCACAATTCAGTAATCAATATGAATGATAAATAATACTGTGGCTCACTTCTCAAGCTTCCACAACAGGCCCCAGTATTATTTTCTGTGTTTGACCATTTTCTACCATTGTTTCCAGTACTGCCCTTACGAGCTATGTCACATCTGAATTATTCTCCTGATCTGCAGCATTTGCACACATACTGTCTTACATCTGCATGTCCGCCAAATGCAGTTAAAATCTATATTCAAATTACTCTGCAAATTATATCTTGTATTTTAATATCCGCAGAAATAATTCCTGAATAAATTTTATTTAAAACAAGCAAATAAAAAATAGAGTAATTGTCTCTTAACTGGAAATTTTTGGACACTTCATAATAAATAACTGTTGTTTAGGATAAATTGTACAAATGAAAAAGAGCTTCTGCAAAAAAAAATAAAAAATCTACACTACAACAACTCATTTCCTACCATATTTCAAGTCCCTCCTGTGCACACAAATCACTGAATACGTGCAAAAAAATACTAGCTGCCATGTGGCAAGCATTTCCTGTTTATATAGCCATTGACACCATGCTTGAGGAGATATTTGTTCTTGCTTTACTACTTCCTTATTTGTTGCACAAATGCATAAGCAGAGGTTTGGGTAATATCACATATTACAGGCAAAGTATGAGACATAAAGCCACACCATGGTTTTTATTTATGGCATTCAGCTCTGTTCCATCTTAGGCAGACATGGCAGAAAAGCTTTCTTTCTTTCATTCGGGACCATGGTGGCTTTGCCCAAGGCAAGAGGTAGAAGTCATGCCAGGTCTGGCACACATTTACAGTGAAGTGGGTAACACGAATCTCAACCAAGTTTTCTACGTTTTTTAGTGTTTCTCATAGGGATTTCATTAGTTCAGTTAATGAGATAGGTGATGATTCATAAGGAGTGATGTTTTGTCCCACACAAAGGGAGATGTCCCACATCCTATGCCTAAAATGTTTTGTGCCTTCATTGGGCTGATTTGGGAAAACAAACTTAGAGAATCTAAGTTCTTTTAAAAGGTCCTGCAGAGGACTAAGTATAGCTGAAGGATTCTGGAGAATTGACAAGTCATATCACAAAAGGTGATCCCAGAGAAGCTGCCTCCCTGGAGGCACTCAAGGCCAGGTTGGATGGGGCCTTGGGTGGCCTGATCTAGTGGGTAGCTACCCTGCCCACAGAAGGGGGTTGGAACTGAATGGGCTTTGAGGTCTCTTCCAACCCAGGTCTTTCTAAAATTCTGTGATTCTATGAATTCAGTGAGCAGACAACAAGCAAGACACCAACAGAAGGTTCAAAATGCGTTCACGCTGAAAGGGCCTTCTTATGGAAAATGCAAATAGTATTTTTTAAGTTAGGATGGGACCCATAATGTTTTGGAATATTGCAGAAAGCAGGCATTTAGTTCAAAACTACAGCAATGTACGCGTTTTAGGCTCCCAGCTATATAGCCATATAGCTATATACTGGAGTCTCTGTTTTAGCAAATATAATGTTATACACCAAATGGTGATACACAGTAATTAAGATGTGATTCATTCTTTGAGACTAAGTCTTCATCTTGGAAAAATTTTAAGGTCTGAATATGCCTGCAAGTCACAGACAAGAAGCTTAACTGTCCTATCCTGTCTCATAAAGGACACAAAGCTTAGAAAATCCACTATCAGCATCAATGGAACATAAAGAAAAATCTGGTTTAATTTAGCTTAGATACAACATAGATGCTGAGCTGTTCTGGCTAGATTGCCAGCCACTCTGGATGCATCCACAAGGAGTACTTATGACTCTAAAGACAGCTTTCCTGGACTGCGCCAACACGAGGCTTACCAGAGTGCCTGCTATGGAGTGCGCTACGAGCCTAGGCATATATGTATAAACCATATCACTTCCTGAGACATGAAGGAGTCCCTCGCGAGGCATATTCAAAACAGGAATATATTAACTGCTCACATTTATTTCAAGTATACCTTCTTTCAGCATCTCCATCTAACACCTTTCTCTGTAAGACTTGCGTGTACTCATATGCTATAACACATGGGCCATTGACTACTGCTCTTGGGCAGTGGCATCATTTGTATTCGTATTGTGATACCCTCAGAGACAGAAATTCACTGTTAGACTTGTAAACTGCCAGTGCAACTTTTTCTGGTTAATCCATGTTTGCATGTGCCAGAAGGCATCATTTACTATTCCGACAATTGTGGTTTCAAAGTTCTTGCTCTTCAGATAAAAGTATCCATGAATGACAACAAATATGTCACTTGATGTCTTTTCACTGGGCTCTCTGTTTCCCACTAAGTATATTAATTATAAACTATTATTAATTTAATCATATTTGATGAGCTAGTGGATAAGAGCCGAACAAATTTATTGATGCCCTCATTTGCAGCAAGGACATAGCACTGGGGCATTTCTGTGAGGTCATGAAAGAAGAAGCACTTATGACAATAGAAGATTGGATGGATGACTGATTGAATGGACAGCTTGAGGAACAGCGTTATTTTCTTCCTTATTTAACTCCTACTCAGTGACTATGGAGGAATTCCTTACTTGTGGAGAAAGCTGAGTGAATGCGAGATATAATGGGTCTTTAACCATTTGATTCTTGGGAATTGTTTTTACATTAGACAATGTGTTCTAGATCAACAGCATATGTTAACTAGAATAAAAACAGCAGCATAAGCACATCTGTCAAAGATCTTTGCTGGTTCCTACATCATGCAGAATCTGGTAAATATGAATTCATAAGTTCAAAGAAAAATGGATCGAAGGATCTTATTTCAAGCTCTGACGCTGCTCCTTGGTCTTTCACCACTCTCACACCTGGCACAGAAGCCACAGGAGAACCTCTTGCACATAGAGAGGTCCCCAGAGATGTGCAGGAGCACAGAGGCCACTTCTCTGAGACACCTGCCTGCTTCCTCCGGCCAAAACAGAGCGCCCAGTTAAACGAAAATACACATCTGTGCTGCTGACACCATGCTGCTTTCAGAGTTGTTTCAGAGCTGTTACGTACTGTGAACTCAGAGCAGTTTCACTCAATTTCATCTCTGCATAGGCACAGAAAAGCAGTCGCTTCAGAATAAGCGGGAACAAGAAATTTCCTTTACATGGTCTTACCTTCCGCATTCACAGCAAACACAACGGGCATTTTCATTTAGAGAATAAGAAATATTCTGCACAAAGCAAGCTTATACAACTATAAGAATTTTCTGCTCAGCTTCTGATCATCTGATGGATCTATTACTGTTTTTAATTACCCTTGCATATTGGAGCTATGACCACACTGAGAAAATAATCCATCAACAGTTTAGAAGGCTGTCTATAAAGCAGTGGCTTCCCATGTCTCCTGAGCAATTCCATGCTTCAGGTGCCAGCATCATCACAGTTTTGGCCAATCTCTTTTGAAAAAAATTACTTTTTGCTTTTGCAGATTCAAGACAATATCTTACAATTTTGGCAACACTGAATCTTGCTATCTTTTTGTACAATAAGCAAAAAGAGGTAAAGATGGTTGCCAAACGTCAGTAAGTACAATTGAAAATGATTCAGACACCTCTTTGGGAAGAATACTGAATACACACAGGGGATAATGGTTTATGAATGGTTTACTTAAATAGTAGTAGGGTTGATAGCATTTTGGAAAAGGATGTACAGCAAGAGGAGAGCTGAGAGAAACTGCTTTAACTCTAGAGATAGGATTTCACACTTCTTTATGGACTGGTGCTGCAGGATTTTCTACAGCCAGTTTGGCAGTAAGTGGATGCCTGGTTGTACAGGCTGGGAAGTCAAGGATTGCTAGAAATGATTGTTAGTAACACTGCTTTCTTGTTTCTGCTTGGCTGTAAAAAATAGCAGTCCTTGACCAAAATGCTGTTATCTGAGCATAGGAAGAATTTTGTGGCTTTGTTGCTTTAGCTCAGTGATGAGTGAAAGAATGCCAGAACCTCTCAGCAAACAAGAAATTCAAAGACAATGGAAGGAAATTTCTTCCACCGTTTTAGCATATTTGAGAGCACAACCTTCACCATATGGTTTTTACTCTACCATATCATAAAGTAAGTCTGTGTCCAGGCTATACTTTCATTTGAAATTGAGTTTCTCTCACATAAACAAAGAATCAAGATTATTTTCAGTTTTTTTTCTTGACATCAAAGGCATAGCTATCCATCTGGAAACGTTCATCCCATGGGGAAGCTGGATTGATATCATTTAGAAGAAAGCAAATAACACTAGATCATGCTTGTACAGTTACTTGCCATTTGTTTGACGTGCTTATTTTTTATCCACTGTCTAAACACAAAGCCATGTGAAGTCAGCTAATGGTCACTCATTAAAATGTACTTTACCTTATTTATATTCATAAAACACACTGTAGAGCAAACCAACAGATTCTTTAAAAAAAGAACAAAGGAGAAAAATCTCAAGGATATCAACTTTACATGAAAGAGAAAGTTGCTTTTTTGTAAGTTCAGTTGTTACAAATTAAAATATGCTACTTTATCAACATGGTATAAGGCAGATCTTTTTTTTAATCGGATTCCCTTTTGAAGAACAATTTTTGGTCAATTATTACTTCTTATATGGATAGTTCTCAAATCTGAACCATACTGTGTGCACAGCTGATATGGTACAATCTTTGCTCTACAGCTGGTCTTGTTTGTCATCTCAGCTTACTTGATTAAGCATTTTAAACAGCATTTTGCATAAACTGTGCACCTTCTCTTGAAAATTGCCTGGCTGGCATTTAATTGAAAACCAGCTGACTTCTGTACATCTTATTTGGCTTTGTCCATTTCTCATTCCATAACTTTTGAAAGGTTTATAACCAGTATCTTAATTCTTTTTTTCTGTACAAAACAATAATGAATTCTCTCTCTCCAATCCTTCCAAAATAATGTACTATCAGTGTTGGTAAGCAGCTTTCAATGACGCTGGTAAGCTTCTTTACATTTAGCATAATGTCTAGGAGAATAACAGAACAGATTTCTTTTGCCATAATCTTTGACCTTTAGCCTCTAACTGATATTAAAGACTTGCTGTAAATGTTGTATTTATCCCTTCTCTTTTGATTGTTTCACGAAGTCATTCCTTTTCTTCAGTCAGGTTGGGTGTTTGGTGGTATTTTTTTAGATGAAACAATTCTGCTTTTTCTCTGAGCTTTCAGAAAAATTAACGTATATTATATTTACATGCTTGAATTAGTTGTACAATTTAAAATCACCTTTATTTCATTCATCCTGTCTATACTTACAGATGTTTCCCTTATGATGGTAACATAACCTATTTGGGCTTTTCTGAAAAGACCATTTGGCTGTGCTCCAGCTCTTTGCTCTGCTCTCTTAGTGCAAGGAGTGAAACAGCACAATTTGGAAAAATCTAAGGTTGCCCAAATCACACTGTGTTAATACAGTCTAGATTTTTTTTCTTGATGAAAGAAACAAAAATCTCTACTACGACTAAGCATAAACAGAAGGACTTAAAAAAAAATCCATGCCTTATAACTGCAAATAGAAGGTAGAAATTAAATTATCAGTGTTATCACACAACTGCATGTTCTGAAGGGGAATAAGACAATAATCTCATTTTATCTAGGAAAAAATAAAGATATTATATTTATGAAATATTTATTATTGCAATACTAGTTAAGTAAATATATGTTTACAGATCACTGATAAATATAAGTTTTATTACCTCTATATAAAATATATACCATGCCTAAGATGGGTTATCTTTAAACTAGTCCTTCTCATACTTCAGTTTCATTGCCTCAGAATTCTCATTGGTAATCATAAGTCTTTGCTCAGAAAAATCCATTTTAAAATTACTAAGTCCAGAACTGAGTAGCATGATTATATGAGAACATTGTGACGTTGTACCTGACAACTCCGTTCCACCTCCAGTTTGAAAGACAGTCCATAGAAAGACTAATCTAGTACTGATGTGCTTGTACTTTAATCTAGGTACGTATTAACCTTAGGAGGTAGACCGCTGACTTAGCTACTATCCACCAGAGTTAATGAGGTAAACCTTCAAAACTGAATGACAAAAAGAAGTGGTGATGCTCTGTCTTACTTTGATGCATAAACATGGCATACATATCCTCTGATTAATCTTGACACACAGATAGGAAACTCAAGAAAACATCAGTTTTGGTTGGCTGAAAAATCAGAAATGAGTTTTTCAGGTCTGTTTACATAAACACATAAATATAAATATATTTATGCCTGTAACATGGTAATATCCATACATTTTTTATTTAAAACGCAACTCTGTGAATATTGGTGAAAATGTTTTATAACAGATGAAGAATGAATGTGATTAAAGTTATAGTTTAGCTGCAGTTGGTATAATCTTAGGCCTAATATGAAGCATTTCTCATGAAAAATCACTGTATTTACAGGCATTTTTGGTTTGTAATAGGACCTCCTGAGTCCCACTCACAGAAAGCCAAGGTTTAGTAAAGACCTTTGTCAGCTTTGAAAAATATGCTGATTTTTGATGGGAAAATGAAAAAAGAAAATAGCCAATCAGAAGTAAGGTATTCTAAAAAAAAAAAAAAAAGAGTGACCTTGATAGAAGACAGGGAGAGAAGTGTGAAAATGATATGACGCCAAAAGAGAGAGCATGAGGTTGAAATAAAGTCACTGAACAGGCATACTAACGTATAGTTGTGAAAGAATCGAGATCCAATTCAAAGCTTAAATGTACATGTTTATGCTTCCTTCAATCGAAATGAAAGTTGACACTTTCAGGTAGATTATTCCTGCTACTTTAAGACATATTTGAATATTACTTAGGACATCTCAGAGCCAATATCAGCTCCTAAAGTGTTCAAAAGATAATCCAAATATCTCTTCACATAATACATGGGATTCTAACCCACAAGACAAGAATCAAGTCAAGACAGACTAAAGAGCTTCTGGAAGCAGAAAGTTCAAGTCTAAAACCCCAGTGTTAGAGGGTGCTAGGGAGGCAGGCAGAAAACAGGTGCTATCTGAAGTTCTTAATTATGGAAGTACATATAATAAGATTTAGTCTTTAGATCTTATACTTTCTTGATTAATGAATATACTTTAGAAATACACAAAATACAGAACTGTCATGGACCTTTTCAATATCTGCTAGAGAAGCAATGGGTTAACTATTTAATAATGCATTAGCTTTACTATCTCATTTGATACATAGAGGAAGACACTTCATATACTGAGTCTTAGAGCATCTCTATTCCACAGAAAGGAATGTCGCAAAGAAGTCTCCAAGCTGACATCAGTCCAAGCCAGCATGTCCTTCCCTCAGTGCACAACAATGCCATCTGCATGTACATAACTTCAGTTCACAGGCAGCTAACATAAAATGTCCTGGCCTCTTGAAACGCAGGTGTACCAACTTTGGTGCAGTATCAGAAAACACACATTTTGTTGTCAAGACCCAGGCCTAATTTCTATCCATCAAACCCTTGCGCTTCTTATGATGGGGTTCACACATATGGGTTTGGATTTGCCTGTACTCTTGCTATTTTCTCCTAATTTACAAATGTAATGTAATAAACTGATTCATGATGTGAATATTTGTGTATTTTTCAGTACAAATAATAGGCTACAGAGTTAAATTTTGTTGAAATCCTGTCTTCAGCAGATAGCAATTAAATTCATGTAGCATGAGAAGAATCTTGAGTATTCTGCATTTGCTCTGTTGACTCATCGGGGCTCCTCCTGCACTGCAGAAGAAATTGGAGAGATATGGATTTGAAAGGTGGACTACTCAGTGGATAAGGAATTGGTTGGAAGGTCGCAGCCAGAGGGTTGTGGTCAATGGTTCTATGTTCAGGTGGAGGCTGGTAACAAGCAGTGTCCCCCAGGGGTCTGTCTTTGGTCCTGTACTCTTCAACATCTTTATCAGTGACATCGATAATGGGATTGAGTGCATCCTCAGCAATTTTTGTGATGACACCAAGCTGAGTGATGCGGTTGATACAGCAGAAGGAAGGGATGCCATCCAGAGGGACCTTGACAAACTCAAAAGGTGGGCCCATGTGAACCTAATGAGGTTCAATAAAGCAAAGCACAGGGTTTCGACTTGGGTCGAAGTAATCCCAGGTATGTATACAAACAGAGAGAAGAACTCCTTGAGAGTAGGTGGGCTGAGAAGGACTTAGGGGTTCTTGTTGATGAAAAACTTAACATGAGCCAGCAGTGTGCACTTGCAGCCCGGAAGACCAATGGTATCCTGGGTTCCATCAGAAGAGGGGTGGCCAGCAGGGTGAGGGAGGCGACTGTGCCCCTCTACTCTGCCTGTGTGAGTAGCTGGAGACCCAGCGGGAGTACTGTGTACAAGTCTGGGGCCCCCAACACAGGAAAGATGTGGAGCTTTTGGATTTGTATCTTCACCAAGCACAGATGAAGTCCAGTGACCATGAAACTCAGTTCCAACAATGTAGGATGCAAATTTAAACAATAATTGAATCCTGTGTTGTAAAGCTGTCCTAGCCTTTACAAACAAATGTGTCTACTGTCAATCATTTCCACTAAGGAGGACCTGAAAGATCTGAGACAAGCCTGCAAAAAAACTTACACACAGAATTTGCTGGCAGTAGAATTTGCTGGGAGTAATCAAGCAATGAAAGGATTGATTGCAGAATTACATTTTGTAGTCTCAGCTCTTTAACCACAGCACTACACTCTCATAGTCCATATTGGAAAATAATTATCATTTAGTAAAAAATTTTTCACTTTCTGAATGCGTAATTAACAAAAATAAGCTGACAACTGAAAATGATAAACAGGCCACACTTGAGCTATTACATGTGACCTGGTGCATAGAATTGATGAAATTGATCAGTAAAATTTCCTAGGTGTTTCAGAATAACAACAAACGTAGCATAAAAAAGACCAAATGACTGATTTCCTATGTCATGAGGATACTCGCATGCAGCCCTCTTGCATGTCGAAAAAGTGGCATGTAGGTTTTTGGAAAAAAAAATTTACTTGAGGGATCAGAATTTGTAAAATCACATAGTCACAATTTCTCATGCTAGTACAAGAAAATAAATTTATTTGTCAATGAAACATGCATTCATTTTTTCTTTGCATTGTATTTTTGTCCATGTTTTTTGTCAACGGTTTACGGGCGTTCGGCCCGGTTCCGTGACAAATCGGACGGGGGACCCATGGGCCCACACCCCAGGAAAAGGGAAAAGGGAAAAAGGGTAAGGAGATGGCCCTGAGAGCGAAGAACAGCAGCAATAATCTGAGGAGAAACAAACTAATTTACTAAATAAGATATTGGAATGCAAAACAACACACTATAATACAATATAATTACAATTTAAGCTGATAAATCCAATACAGACAGAGAGAAAATGTCCCAAAATCAAGGTAGGCCTTACTCTACTACCGATGATAATACGGCTGGAGAGTGAGATGCTGCCAAGACGAGAGACGGCGGAAAAAGGGATGAGGTCTCGTGATCTGCAAGCTTTTATCTTTTCCCTCTGTCTGAAAAATGGTAACAGAGGAGCAAAGTTCCCTGGAAATGTAGTAGTCCTTCTCTTCTGAGAACCAGGTACATTCACTACATGATGTTATGATGTGGAATACCAATAACCGAAAATCACAAAACCATGACATTTGTATTTATGCATAAAAAAATATTTCATATGCATATGCCTTTCTGCCCCGATCAGAGCACTCTTAAGATCATACTGGCAGAGATCACCAGCCCAAAAAGCAAACTCAGGTCCCAGTTCCACAAAGTCTGTTGTACAAGCAGTAGTTTGTAGACCACAAAGTCAAATGCAGAGTCAACAATGCCACTCTCCAGCTCTTGCGCCAGTCTCTAAGGCAGGGAAGTCTGTTACACTGGACTATCTGCTACACTCTTACAGAATGCCATCTGCTTCCCGGTAGCATGCCTTCCTCATGCTGGTCTCATTGGGTATCTTTCCATTCCTACCATGAAATAATATTCTCTAATAAATACATGACTTCACGGCTCATGTACATATATATTTTCTTTTACAAGTCCAGGATTAATTTTGTCCTCCATCTCTCCAAACAGACTTATTCTGTATTTATATTCTGGATATATAAAGTGATCTAAAAGAGTGTTCTTAAGGAGTCAACGTGATAAGCAAGAAATATGCCAACTTTCTGAAAATCTGCATTGCCTTTATGTTGTCACATTGCTCCACTCTAACCAGTAATAACAAAATAATTTCAAAATGCTAGCAAACATAAAATGTGGGAAAGTGCTTCTACAAAGGTGAAGGAATTGAGGCAGAAGACATTATGCTGCTACAGTGTTCCAAAAGAAAAGAATGAACTATTTCAAAAGGAAGACTTAACATCTTTTTCCAGTGCATACCAAAAAGAGACAAGTAAGGCATATTTACATGCATTTTTTTAGCAATAACATGACAACAGTTATCATTTGAGTGCTTAAAATGATACTTATGAAGGGTGCTATTTATGAAGGACATTTATGTGCCAAAATTCTTCTATAACATCCAAAATGTTTGGTATGTACATATCCGTACTATTCTACAGCCAAACACAGAATAAGCACAGGCAGCATGTAGAATCATAGAATCCTTAGAGTTGGAAAGTATATGTATGATTTTTCTTACTAAGTGCTTTAAAAGTACTCCTACTGCTGTGGGAAAAATACTGGAATATTGTTAAAATACATTTTGTCTCCAATCATTCTTGGTTTTGTAACTGTCAATTATTTGATTAGTTTGAATGTGAAGTCTTTCAATTTAAATTTTGATTGAGAAATCCTGAACTGATAAGAATGAATCTCCAAAATATCTTTTTTGGTCCTCTCTCTTTATTCATATCTTAAGATTCTTTACATTTTTTCTATCCAAGAAGTTTCTGTCTTTTTAATTTTTGCAGTATTTTTTCTAGCATGCATTGTACGAATGTGTTCCACTTCAGAGAAAATCCATTAATGATAATTATTTCAGCAGTTTTATAGAAGTTTTACAGATACATCATTTGCAATTTTTTTTTCTTTCCTCTTAGTAGCATGGCAGCATAACTCCTGCTTGAAAATAAGTCCTGTGGCTTCTGACTACACTCCATTCTCATTAATTGCACTACAAATTAGAAACCCACCAATAAATATTATGGCACAATGATTAGGAATAGATTAAGTTTTCAATTTGAACATGACTAGCAGGAGATTTCTACATCTTATATTGTTTTGTGACCTTTTCCATTTATGAATAAAATCAGGGAATTTAAAATACACAGTTAGCTTTGTCAGATCAAAAAAAAAATGAAGCTTTTTGCAGTGTTTTAAGCCAGCTGACTTTGCACAGAAGTAGTTAGAGAGGGTTCATGTGAGACAATCTGCTGACTGGCAATCTCTAGCTGAAGGATGGTAGAAAAAGACTGAAGAGTACACTTCAGAAAGTTCTGTATGGCCTTGGACATGTTCATTTCCATACTTTTGTTTGACCCCACCATCATCACAGCAATAGTACATGCTGCTTTGGATACATAAAAAACAACTAGACAGATAATACCAATCACACAGAAATGTTAAGGAAAACAAATAAACAAAACCCATTTAACTCTAGCTAAGCTCAGATGGACTTGTTCATGCAGCTGTGTCTGTTTGCTACACTGGAGACTTTTTGTCACAGTAAATGTGAAGCTATGGGCACATTTTGGGGTATGCTTCATTTCTTTTCTGGAGTTGCCTTTGCAGACAGATGATGCTTCTCTTTCATGTGAAAAACAATTGAATGTCACTTATATTTTAAATAAGTTTCTAAGGTAACAGTACTTCTTGTCCCAGATCCATAGTCTGAGATCTGGGGAGCTTCAAAACATGTTTGTATCCTTCACCTCTTAAAGATTTTCAGGTTTTGACTCAGCCCGTAATGTTCAGACTGTTCAACAGCATAAACATTGGTTCCCCTTCTCCTTGAGGCATCACAATCATATCAATTTGCCCTGAATCAATCAGGCAAGGGATGTGACCTTTTACAATTGCAGCTCCAGCTATAAATCCTTACATCTCTTTGTAATACCTCCTTCCTCTAGAAGAAGCAGTGGACACAAGTGGACTGAGAATGCACAATTTTGGTTTGCCAAAGACAGTTCTTTTATTCTATTTGTTGGGATGTTCATGACAAGTTGATATAAATACAGCACATAACGTAAGAATGGTTTGAAACCACCAAAGTACCTACTGGAGGGTGAACTGGTCCCTCAAAAACCCAGTGTGTGAAAAATAGATGATTTCTGCAGAACTACCCTTTGCAAAGTTAACCTTGTGATGTTTGACATGGAAGAAAAACCACAGCATTTTACAAGTGGCAACAGAAATGGGTTTGCCAAACCAAATCAAAGATGTAGGGATTTATGATTCACAAGAGAATCCAAAACATCTGCTCACTTCTGAAGGTTAAGGGCAGTTCTTACTCTGTCTTGCCAAAATCAATGTCACTATGAAAAAGGATGAAAAGGCTAAATTCTGCTCTTCATTATACAGCTGGTCACTTAAGGACAATCACATCAGTGTGAATGAACGGTAAGGAGGTTCATTATTTTTTGGAGGCTCATCCCAAAGACTTTGCTATTCTTTTTGAATTCTTGTGCATCACACGGCAGTCAGACTTGCAAGTCACTGTTTGTTACACTCTCACCAGAACTATTTGACTTAAATTACAGATCTTATACTCTTGGTGTCTGCCACTTGTTCTTTGTGAGGAATATGCTACGCATATAGCACTATCAGCATCAGTGTGTGGGGTATGGCTGATTTAGAAACAAGTATGTTATAAAATTGGTGGAAAGTACACATGGAATATAGAGCACTTAAAAAGATACCAATTTTTCATTCACTGAACACTGAACGACATTAAGAAAATTATTCAATTCTAATTATGGTATACAGTTTAAGAAATTACATAAACAATTTTAGAAATTATAACAACAGCAAAATGATTTCTAAATATTAATTAAATATTATTTCACGCATTACTTCCTTGCCATCTGTGCTTGTAAAGATTCAGAAAAAGAAAAATGTAACAACAGCTGGTTAAAATTATTTGAAGGTACTAATGCTACACTACTCAAATTTAAACTCAATAACAGTATTCACTCTCTCTTAAAAATGTATTCTTTATAGCTGAAAAGAATACCAATATATTCTTTGTGTAGCCTTGTCTTACATCTACAAGAAGTGTCAAACTATATTTTTAGCTATGGAGTTTACTTAATCCCACAAGACTTTATCTTGCCTTTATGTTGACAAATGAACAAGGCTGAAATATAGGGGATTGGAGCTTCTGTCAAGATACAGTGTATTTCAAAAGTCATTGTTCTTGCACAGCTGTTTCCTTTAAGCTATTGGCTTAAAAACAGTTTTATTACTCTTCTGGGGTTGTTGTTGAACTCCTCAGTAGCTGTAGTTAATTGTCTCCAAGCTTTACATTTCTAGACAAGCCAAGAGAATGCAATACAAATATAAAATGATACCAAATGTGATGAGGTGACTTTGATAACTGCTATTCAATGCATAGATGTGCTCAACTCAATTTTATTACTTACAAGTTCCTGTCTTCCAAAAATATATTTGTGGTGTATTACCAGATTAAGGGGAAAAATGTTGCCTGCATTACTTGTAACACCCTTTAGTTAGTAATACATTAGTATTAAAATAATGTTTTGTTTCACATCCCAGAGTTGTTATCTCTTTTAATGTGCCTATATTCAGCAATTCTAAAAGAGTCTATAAGCTGTTTGTTCCAGTTCTATTTCTTCTATACTAATAAACAAAATATCTCAGCCATTTCTAAATAGTATTAATAATTCCTAGCAAATTGAACTTTTAATTCTAGGTTCCATAAAACTTTGTTTCCCAAACACATTCTCAGATTAAATTAAGCCTGAGAGGAGTCCTCTGATGTCAGACTAACTATTTTCTGGACATTTTTAATAAAAACAAAATACTGTGCATTTGAATACTTTACAACCACCACAGACAATTTCTGTTAGACTGTATTTAGAAATACTTTTTTTTTTTTTGTGAGAAGAGTAACTACACAGACCCGTAAATTCAGTGAAACTATATGGAGAGCAATTATGTTCATCTTATCAACACAAGCTGAATCTTCAAGTCCTTCCTAAGTTTCCATTCATGTTAAAATGAAAAACTATCATTGAATATAGAGAAATGGGAAATAAAAAGAGCCAGTATGGCTCTGCACCACCAGAGAACCAACAGAAGTTGTTTTCTCTGTCTGAAGATTTGGTCTGGACAACTTCATTGTGCCATCAGGATCACAGGCTTTCCTTTACCTTATGGAAAGAATTGACTGTGGGTCCTGTCTGACAGTCTGACCAGCCCCCATGGAACCAGGGCAATCCTCTTTTCTTTGCATCACATCTGTTTGTAGGTTGCCTACTTCTGTCCTCAGTAGGATAGGTGACCATTGAGGGACTGCTTTCTGACTTTTGTGGATACATCTGACTTGTCAGAGCTACTTTACTGCAGTAGCCAGTGTGATTTCTTAAATTATGTCTGGAGGGGAGGAGGAAGGAAGTTAGGCTCCTATTACTGTCATGGGTCTACTCTCAATCAAGCATTATTCTCCTTCAAGGCAAATTACTAAAGCAGAATTGTCCTGTTATACCCAAAAAGATTTTAATTCTGAAGTGTGAGACAACTTCATTTCTGCTTATTAGAAAAGATGTAGCAACAATCAATGGATCAATGATAAAAGATTGTATTTTTAAGATGAGACTAGCTAGTGCAGAAAGTCAGCATGAGAAACAGTATTCCTTAATTATTCTACTGGCACATAAAGATGTCCTACTAAAATACAGTGTTTGTACAGCACAAAGGGGATTCATGATCATCATATTGAATAATTTAATGCAAACTGGTGTAAGTACAAGGAAGATATGATGCAAAAAAAAAAAAAAAAAAAAAAGGATAACATCTATCTGCAATATGCATGCATTCCAATTGCTTTGCTTCTGACAGGTTAACTACAGAAGCCAAACAGATTTAATTGATTGAGACTAACAGTGAGGGAAAAGACAGAGGTGCTAACCATCTATCTTTTTGGTTTCAGACCTGTCCTGAATACATAGGATCGCTGGCATATACTGTGAGGACATGTGCATGCTTATCCTTCTCTGGGGCATGTTTAGCACCCTCCTCTTTCAAAAAGAAAATGACAGACTTCAGTATGTCTTGAATGTTGCCTACTTACCAATAACACACAAGAGAATGGATTTCTGTCACATAACTTCAGAAGCTTAACTGCTATGTTTGATTCATCTTTCCTAATGAAAGGCATACACTGTCCTCTGAACAGAGACTAGTAGCTCTCTCTCTCTGTTGTTTAGAGAAGGACTCAATAGTTGTGATACTTTGCACATACGTTCATAGTTAAGTGCTTAAGGTAGCAAGGTGGTTTGGTGATACAGATTACTTGCTTCCAATTATCAAGCTCTTTCTGACCAGCATTCTTTTCAAAACCTTATTTCTCCTGGTTTTTAACACGTATGATGAGTGAAAGGTTTTTAGGCTGTCTATGTCAGTAAGGTGCACAAATAGTGACTGACTGCCTATTGTCCTTAACATAAGCAACATCCTCAAAATGCTACAGTAATATTAGTGGTGGTGATTTGGGTTTTGTTCCTTTTTGCCAGTATACCCAAAAGAAACATGATTTCGAAGGTCTTGTTAGGTGCTCCATGTAAAATATTTCAACAGTGTCACAGGAAAACTGTACAAAACAGTTTGTCAGACACTCCTGTGAGCACCAAGTCTCTTTTCACACTGAGGAAAGCAATATTGTAACAGTATGCTCTCCACGCTCCCTCCCTTTCTTCCCTCAACTTCCTCCTTCAGCCTGGCCTTGAACACAAAGGCAATGAGCAACAGTACTGATAACAATCACAAATCTGTCTCAAACTAGGGGAAGATGAAAGAACTGACAGCAGACACCTAGTGTAACACATGAAGACCAAATGAGGATGCACCTAAAAAGTAACCTATAACTAGGAGTCATCTTATCTCATAAACAGTGAGCAGCCCAAGAACTCCTCTGAGTACTACTTCAGGGCAGCAGGTTGCACAATAGAATCTCTCCTTGAGTAGGGATGCCTCTCAAGGTTATGCCTGTGCAGAGATCTCTTACACCTTGACATCAAGACACTTTGCCAATACAGATCTTTGGTAAAGACTAATAGTTTGTTTCAGGCTTTGTTAGCTTTGCTGAGAGTATATTCTAGACTGACTGTGTACACATCATCCCTTAGAGATAAACCGATGACCAAGTCTGGGACTGGGAGTGGCTTCAGTCACACCTATACCCCTTACCTCCATGGTTCAAGAAGTTTAGAAAGCAAGGGGGTCCACTCTGAACCTCATGACTCAATTAGAGGATTTCCTATATGAGCGTGTTTACCCTACCTCCAATGCAGTAAATAAACAAGTGTATCCAGACATCACCAATCTTTAGAAGTCACTGCTTTATCTACAATTAAGCTTTGTTAAATCACTATATTGTACTTATATGATATCAATAAATATGCTCTAGCTTCTCTCTTATATGTGCAGTGTAGTGTAGCTGCTTCCACTCAACAGATGTGCACATTTTTGTTCAAAACTGCAACTAGTTCAATGGAAATACAATTTTGTTGTTATTTTGAAGGAAATGAAAAGCCAATGAAAACACTGTAGAAAGCAAGGAAAGCAACCAGAAAACAGAAGGAAAATTGTTCCTTAGTCACCCAGCTATGACAGAACATTCTTAATCATCTGGTCAACAACTGCCACCCTATGAGCAAACTGTGGAGCACATAAACAATCTCAATAAAGACTGTGTATCCTGGGGATGTACAGGATGAACAGTGTGGAAAAAATACTCCTAGATCCTGTCAAACCACTACTTCTCCCTCTTCACTCACACTGAAGACAATGCAGAAATGATGAAAATCTGCACCCTGCTAAACATGAACATTTTGATGTATAAAGTAATGAAAATCATACTTTGGCATCTAAAGTCACAGATTTGGCAGCAGTGATCAACACATGTACGACCTCCAGGCTTGATTACTGCATCTCATTATATCTAAGAGTAACAAACACTCACTGCTACTAAAAGCAGCTGCCAGTTTGCTTAGCAACAGTCGCTGCAAATACATCTCTCTGGCATTCTGATCTTTGTGCAAACTCCTCTGTGATTTCAGGGTCCAGGTGAAGGTTATTGCTGTGGTCTTCAAAACTCTCTGCGGGACTGGCCCTAGGTACTGGAGAGACTGCCATCCCCTCTGCAGCAGTGACCTCCTCTGACAGCTATGTTCCCCTGGAATGAAGAAGCTGTCAGCTGAGGGAAGAGGCTCAGCAGGGTGGAAGACCTAACTTTACCTAAGTTAAATCTCTGTGAGAGTGATATCATTCAGAAGAGAGGGAAATGACTACATCTGATGAGCTGAAAATCCCAGACCTTTAGTTTATCTCCCCAATAACTGTTTCATCCCCACTCAATCAAACCATGGAAAAAAAACATGACATAAATGAGAACAAAAAAAACCCTAAATTATATATTTAATAAGCTTTTTTCCACATTGGTATAGGAAAAAAACATACAAGAGAAACAGATGGCAGTTTAGCAGAAAGTATAAACATGTAATTAACCTGAAGAGTTAGGTGCCTTCAAGCCTTGAATTGATTGAATGCCAGCCACTACAGTGTATCATACACACCAGATTTAATACAAAATCGACATAATAATCAGATGAGTAATACCCTTTCATAATTTCTCCTACTGTACTACTACTAGACTAGAAAACAGGTCTAGAAGACGGTTTACACTTTACCACCAGCAAAGACACTTCAATCCCCTTCTGCCATAAAGTGCTTCTTCAACAGCAATACCAAATTCTAAGAAGACTGCTTAAAGTGTTGTATTTAAATAGAAGAGAGCTTGAGATGGACAGAAATATTTCCTTGAGTATTTTTGAAAAAGGATAAGGGGATTCAGTCATAGAAAAATTATACCCACTTTGACAAGGGTTAAAAGAAAAGGGGCATAGACTGCCATAAACATTTCTCAAAATCAGATGGAACAGAACTGAACTTTTAATACTCTTCTCATGTCATCATGACATCACACTTTACCCATACCTGAGATATGAACACTTCTGAGGAAAACTACAGCCCAGACTTTAAAAACCTGTCAGTTGGTGGAAGCAATCTGACTCTCCGTAAACCCTCGGGCAATGAGATGACCTAGTGTGAATACAAATATATATAATTCACTCAAGAGATTACACTTTTGACATCATAAACTACAAAAACATTGCCTGAATGCTTTATGGGCAGCAGCAGAGACCCAAGAGCAAAATCAACATTGCTCTCTGAAGTAAATCAGTATTTTATATGGAATAGACTGTGAACTCTTCAAAAACTTTTAAGAACAGAATGAATAATTCAAATTTTCCTCCAAGTGACCTCGGTGAAATTATGCTGGAGACTGGATTCAGTTTTAAAAAGTGAACTGAAACTGGAGCAGGATCTACTAGTGCTTTATATACTAGTACTTTAGCCCTTTAAGGGGCCACTCATTCCTTGGTGTGTAGGCTTGACCTATACACTGCTTTTTACTCCAGTGTAACTGTGTCAGTTAGGGGATGATCATTCTAGTGTGGTCAGTCAAAGTTTGGAAAGGGGGTAGTCACATCTACATGTTGATTCAGTGTTCTACTCTCTGCTTTTAAAAATATCTTGGCTCTTAACTTCATCCGTATGTTCAACCTGTGGCAACAATATAAGGACTTTTTTTTTTTGTAACTTTATCAATACTAATTGCTGTTAGTTGAAACACTAAATATATTTTTATAACCTATAGCCACATGGACAGCACATGGAGTGCTTCTGTAAGGGAACCGTGTTCTGCCTGGTAACATCATTTGTAAACACAAGCTAATGAAGTGAAGTAAGTACACCCATGCTACTAGTACATTTTATAATTTGTTTTTATTTGAATACAAATGATTTAATCTGCTTCTTTTCCAAAAATTGGTTAATCTTTTGTATTAATTGTATACTTCATTCTGAACTGCATTATATTTTTAGAAATTAATTTGTTTTTCATTAATCAAAATTCTAATGCTAATCTGAGTGTTCTCTGACAAGTCTATCCTATGCTGGAATATTGCAGTCAGTGCATTTTAGCTAGCATCTGTGCATCATTATGAACAGTAGGTAGAAAGATGTAGTTTAATCGCAGAGAAAGGACAGCATTCACCAACTTCTACCTTGCGCAACTCTTTTCAAGACAACAGTTACAGGTAGGGTTAATGTATCCCACTGTGTCTTCTTTAATTTCCTTTAATAGTGTTTTGAAATTATAGCTATCAGTGCTTTGCTGTGACCAAGACCCTCCTGCACTCCTGCCTACCTCAAGACTTCTGTTACATGGAAACAGTCTTGTGAACTGCTTCGGTTAAAAACTCAAGTAAAAGCTATACAACCTTATATAAGTTATTGATGTATTTGACAGAGAGGACTCTCCTGGTCCAAATAGGAATGCACAGATCGAAGAGAATATGCATCAGGCCTGCACAGCAGGGGTGGTCCTCGGTGCCAGCGAGAGCTGTACATTTGTACGCTGTCTGCTCTGAGCATCAGAACAAATAGCATCACTGCAACAGAGATCACACACACGTGTGAGCAGGATTTACTCAAGATACAAGACGAGAGCGGAGCAATTGAGCGAAGGCTAAAAAATTCAAGCAGCACTAATGTTTATAATTATTATTACTGCATACTCTCAGCATTGTATAACTTGCAAAAAACAAAAATAAAAAAGCATCAGTAAGAGAGACAGACAGTGCCTTAGGTCTTACAGCACAGAGGTGTCACAGAACACAAACCAGAAGTATGAAAGATGAAGTCATCATAAACTAAATCAGCAGATTATTATTTCCAAGTGAAAGAAATGGAGTTCAGCGTGTAGCATGAGGCTGTTCAGTCTAACAATGCTGGGCTTGGAGACTTGGAATGAACGAATTACAAAAGCAGAAAGAAATCTGAAGGGTTTAAAGTGTCAACGTGCGGTATAGAGAAAGGGGGATGGCAGAAAGAGACAGGTAGAACTAAGATTGAGAGATATTTGGGAACCAGAAGGAATATAGCAGAATACTGGCACACAGACAGAAGTGTAAGGAATCACAATCTTTTTCGCTGTGACAGTTTGAAATGAATGATGGGGGGTGAGATGCTAGAAACGAAACCTAAGAGGAAAAAAACAATTTCTGAGGTAAAAGAATATGATATCATAAGTCAACAGCTAGATTTCAGAGACTTTGACATAAAATTGATATCACAGCCAACTTCTCAGTACCATTCTGGTTATCCCTTCCTGTCAAATTATTGGAATTTTATAACATTTGCAAGTAGTTCGTTAGTAATTTTCATTACAGCAATATAAAATATCCATTCTACTGAGCACCAAACAAGCCTTCCATAACCCAGCAGAGCAGCAGCACTTAACCTTCAATGTTAGAGTGGCATACTGCTCACACTATATCAGATCATCAGCTCTCAAATCTCTATGCCTTTCCAAAGGCAAAACAAGATGAAAATCTGACCTGACAAGACACCAGAAGTATTGCTTAATGGAGAAATAATCAGGCAGTGTCGGCATCTGTTCTGAAGCCATTCTCAAATATCTGCTTTGGAGCATCATGTGGCTGATTCAGGGCTATCAAGCTACCTCAAATTCATTTAACAGCTGCTGGTCAACTAAATGGCATAAATAACCTTGGAAATAGGTTAAAGCAATACAAATTGTAGGTTAGAAAAGCATGCAGATGATATGTGCCCAGTCTGTCTTTGGCCGTGCCAATAAAAATACGATGCCAGAAATCACTGCAGAAGAGATGCAACAGAAATCAAGAGTTGAGGCTTTCTGTGGTCACAGGCCAGCTTAGCAATAAATAAATTGTATTTGTCTTACACAGATTAGGGTACTCTGGGACCAATAATATCTAGCGGTCTCATATAAATTAAGTCTGTTTTCCATTCATAGTAAAATAACACAAACAAGATACCTCTAAGTACTGAATCTGTGTGCACACACGCAAGTTTTTATCTACAAAAGTCCATCCAAATATCCAAAATCAATCTCAAAATGTAGATAACTTAAGCAACATTTCTTCCTAACAATTTTGTTAAGTTAAGGATAAAATTTCAGATTCTGGAGGATATACAGTCATGCTTGTTCCTGTTGCTGTTCATACAGTCCTTGATTTCACAGTGCTGTAGTATGTGATTTTTTTCATGTTTTATTTTCATTATGGTTTAATTTTATTCACTGCTGCATGACTTCAGATTTTATGTGAAGTTCCTTTCATGTTTTACCAGGAAAGCCATGCCATTCTGGAAGTATTCCTTTACCTTCCTTAATTCCAGGGGGATGTTTGACAGTAAACATTGCTATACTTCAACTCCATCTAGTTTGTGGGACAACTTCTGGCATTTCTGTATCCCCTGAATTCACATATATAACTTTAATACCACAAATGCAAACAGCTATATCTGTCACCCTGCAGTTCTTCTATTACCAGCTGAGAAAAATAAGCAGTTTTACGATGCCATTTATTTTCATTACTTCAAATGTCCACTACACTCCTTGCACATAACACATATTTTTCTGTCCACTGATTATTATGGTAGTCCAGAAAAATCAGTTCAGATTAAGAAGTCAAAATCTTCAGCTGGTGGAGGATATACCACATTCTTTCTACGATCAAACCACCTTGCGGTCACTATGCTCATTCTTCAGGTCAGGTATTAACTCAAGTGTAATGCAAATATCCCCACTTCCAATTTCTCCTGTAGTAAAGATAATTTAGCAAATGGATAACTTAGGGCTGTACTGTCAGGTAGCATAGAGTCATATAGGTATAAAACTTCCTCCATAACCTGCTGTGGATATTTGCAAGGTCTATAAGAGATAAAAAGAAGGCCAAGAAACCATGTTTTCAGTGGGAAAAGTTTGGGCCCGCCTATGACAACAGTAAGACATCCTAACTTGAGCTGCACCTTGCCCTAGTGCTGGACCTTTGCCAATGATGCACTGATGGATTCACACACCTACATGACTTGTCCTCACTGTGATACTCCTTCTGACAGCGCTCCAACCATTTTGCAGTAGATCCCATTGTCAAATACTCTATTTAGGTTGTTTCTTTACTACAAAATTAGGTTTGAGGGTGGTAAAAGTCTTTTTTAGCCCCTCTTTACAAGGGTCCAAAAATTTAAGCAATCCTGTTGATTTCAAGTTAAGGGAATTGGCACGTGTGCCCTGATCTCAGCCAGGCAAAAGTAGAAACTCCTTCAGTTTGGTAGAGTATACAAGTCTAAAATGAATGCAAAGCAGTAGAAGGGATGGACCAGAGGTCTTCAGAAATTGTCACGGAACACTTCACAGGAAAAAAACCACAACCAACCCTATGTCCTGTGGTTCATACACAGATGAAGCAAAGAGAAGGGCAAGCATAGCCCAGAGTGTCCACCACTTGGAAACATCCCTTCATCTGCTTACAGGCGAGGAGAAACCTGAAGGTACCTTTCATCACTGGCTAGGATAAAAACCCAGAGCAGCTCCTGTTAGTGAATCTCTCACACATTTAGAAGGCATTTCAGTTTTCTGTAGAAGTTATTTGTGGCAGAGACACCATTTAGATACACTGGAACACTGCCATCAGTGGAGATAGAGAAAATAATTTTACTTAAAGACTTGAGGAAAACCGTGATGGGATAAAGATGGAGCTGAGAGCAGGTTTTTACCTCCATCACCAATTCCATACATGAGCAGACAAGAAACAAAGCGTTTTTGACTGCAAGATATATGGATTGACAACCTGCTGTACAAAATAAATCTTTTTGTCATCATTTACACTAACAAAAGGTCAGTGTAACTTTATTGGCAGCTGTGGGTAACAACTGATTAATTTGGCCTGAAAAAGCTTAATCCGTTAGCATTTTCTTTGCTTCAGATCTCTACTGTAAAACAGGGATATTTGCATACCTATCTCCACAAATTGCTATCAAGATCAATCCCTAATGTCTGCAAAATGCAAAATTTTTTTTATTACTGCCAGTGTAGGAGGCAGTGATTTCTTTTGTGATTTGGAGAAGTACAGTACTGTAAGAAATGACAAAAATAGCTGTTTAATGGAGACTTTAAAGGTACTTACAAAAGTTTAAGTGAAACTTGACAATTTTTCTACCCATTAAAAAAGTACTTAAAGATCCCATTTCAAGTAATGTAAAATAACAATAAAAAGAAACTAAGGAAACATTAGAGTCAACTAACTGAAAGCCTTTTAGTAAATGGAGTTTTTAAATGAATTTTAATTCAAATACATTGAATTTTTATTTTCTTAACTTTTAAGAAGAAATAGAGTAAGTCTGCTGCAGTCATCAGAAACTTGGGTTTTAGAAACAGTTTTTGGAAGCCAACATATCTGATCTTTTTTTTCTGTAGAAACTGTTTGAATATGTCAGTTTTTCAGTGTTTCTTGAGCATGATCACAAATTTAGATTTCAAAATCAGAACATAAGCCCAGCTTGACAGTTCCTAAGATTTCTCCATTTCAAGCTCAGCTTTATTGCCATCTTCCTTACATACAAGGTGGAGTATTGACTCCAGTTTCAACTTGATGAAGGGTTCTATTATTTCTTGGCAGGTTGGATTAAGAGAAGACTTCTCACATAATTGGTTGTAAACAAATTCATATATTATGCAGCACCACACAGGGAAATTAATTCTGTGCTGTAGTTACACAGGCATTTGCTTAATTGCTCTTCTGATATATTGATCTTCAGAATGTGTGGGTTGAATTGATTTATGGCAACACTGGACACCATTTTCAAGGTAGTTTAGTTATTATGAGAATGACCTTCTTGATTTTTCAGGTATACCTCTACACAAAAAAAGAATGTACTCTGGCAACCTAGGCATTCAACCTGTTTATTTCTGACCACACTCTAAATGTATTTTCCCAATAAAAAAGCATCAGGGATGAAATTGAAACAATAAGAATTTATCACTGATTTCAGTTATGATGATTACACTATAGGGAATGTCAAATGAGAAGCGTAAAAAGAGGAGTCAAGTCTGTACAGAGCAGAAAAGTCTACGTGGAAGAAAAACTGACACCAGAGACAACTGCAGCTTCTTCCAACTTCATAATACAGTAGTTTAATAATGTAGTTTAAGACTAGCAATTATCTCTTCTTTCTGTATCATTTTCAACTGAACTATCCCTTGTAAAGGAGCAGGGATTTTATACATCATTTTGTTAGGCAAGAGTATCGTGTTTTTCATAATAAAACGGCCTTCTTTCCTCTTTTCCCTTTACAGTTTCCAATAGTTCATCCTACATACCCTGAAGGAATTCAGAATTAAAGAAATGCTTTGCTGTGTACCACTGCCATCTGCTGCTAATCTCTCCCTGTGGATTCAGAAGGTTTTATTTCACCATATATTTAGTACACTAAAGATCTTTGGCTGAATTTACACAGTTAATTCAATATTTTTTTAATAATACTTATCCCCTTCACATTCCTCTATAGAGTTTCTCATTACACATCTCAGATTTATTGAAGTAATGCTTCAGTTTTAGTTCTAGCAAGATTTTTTTTTTTTTTTTTGCCAGTCAGTGAAAAAGGTTTGTGCTTGCAGACTCAAACACCGCCAGACAACTGTTCCAGAAAGGAAGTGTCCATCTTAGAGACTCTGACAGTTTACACATTTGCCAACTGTACTGAAAGATCTTCAGTAAGAACATGTTATTTCTTGAGCCCCACTGCTGCAGCACTTCTGACACCCACACTTTCACACCCTCTTTAAGGAGTACATTGTGTAAATGCAAAACTGCTGTGTAGGTTCTTTAATTTATAAAGTACTCTTGACTTCAGTTCCTAAATACACGTAACCAAGGTATGTTAAGATCTGCTGTATGAATACCGCCAAGAAGCAAGCACAGCTCTACACGAAAAAGAGCAAGAGACAATGAGATAAAGAGGAAACATTAATGTAAAACTCCAAGTCTCACAGTAAGTGAGAGGGCTAATTGAAGCTACAAAACAAATCAGTTGAACAAGATTTGATTTGCAGGAAAACGTATCTTCTCCCTTACACCTTCTCTTTTGAAAAAGATGGACCCATATCTTTCACCTATCACATCTGGAGAACAGAATAGCTCCCATCAATATTTGACATGATCCTTCATTCATTTTTAAAGTATCTCAGAACACTGCAGATTCCAAAACACAGATCATCACTGTTCTGAAATTAAAAGAAATATTACTCCCAGAAAAAAATGCACAGATATGTCTGAGGTTAAAAGGAATCAAGTGTCAGTTCCACACTCATCACAGCCAGAAAACAGTCACCTTCACTTCTATGCACAACACTATACCTCTGTCTACATCATCAGGTCTTGGCTTGCTATCGCACTCTCCCCTTCTGTTTCGAATCGTTGAGCTCCTCACCCCCTACATGCAGGAGGTGTCTATGTCACACAGAAAAAGCAATCACAGAACTTCCACTGAGCGCTGAAATCAGTGATGTACACTATGCTCACGCAGCTCAGGGCAAGCTGTCATGGACTTTTCACTACCTTTGTAAAATTCTAATTTGCCTGTTGGTTCAACTTGTTGCATCATTTTGTTTTTAACGGGGGGGTGGAGGTAATAAGGGAGTGCAGTTAAGTCAGAAATAGGTTTCTGTGTTTTAATACTGAAATCAGTTAGGAAGCATTAAGAAATACAAAGTCTTATCTCACTCTAAGAGTTATCTTAGAAGCCTCTGCAAGTAATAGCACTGGTTTCAATATTATAATATCAGAAAACCACACAATAAATGTCATATGAAGAGATTTGACTTCACTTTTCAAATCAGATTAAGTTACAGATTTTTAGAGGAATGTGTTGTGTGCCAGGGCATTCAATATAAGAGCAACAAAGCAGTAGCTTCTAAACAGTAAACATCTTTTTCACTTTTCTGCACCTCCTGAGCCCCTTCTTGTGCTTCGCTACTGCCCAGTGAAGAACAGATGTATCCTGTTCCTACCTGCTTGCTTGTTTCTTTGTTTATTCCAATGTTTTCACTTCCCAGGAGGTAACTGTTTCCTTGCTTTGATGGCAAAAAGCTCACCTAGGCAGCTGGAGCTACAGCACTCCGCAGTGTTCCCTGCTGACAGTAGCTAGGGCTGTAGTTGTTGAAAGCTTCACGGAAAAAGTACACTTCCACCCACCTAGTATTATTTGTCTTCTAGACCCCCCCAGAGGATGCCCACCCTTATGAGGGCGCAGAATTAACTTTCACTGTGAGCATCTCACACTGACCAGTGCAGGATGCAGGATGGTAGATAAGATGAATGAGTGGTATGTTCCAGTACTGCATTCCAGATTTATTTTGAATGGCATACATTTGTTCTTAACTCAAGAAATATCTACACATGGAACTAAAGAATAGCAACCATATAGATAACGGGTATATTTTGGTTGTGATCTGGTAATCAAAAATCAGAAAATTAATGCTAGAAATGAACCTCTTCCTCTGGACCAAAACATAGAAAAACTACTTCCATATCCATGTGGTTGGATAACTCCAGTCCTCTCTACCTACTGTCATTTCTGGCCTCGTATTAAGTCCTTTTTAGAACAAGTAAATCTTTACTGGATTAAGTCTTATTTCCATATAAACAACTGCAGCTTCAAAAAAGTAAAAAGACGTTATTAACCAAAAACTGGATTATTCAAAACATACAGTTAATATGTGAACCCACATTACTGCTACGTAATCGTGAGAGCACAACAGAGCAGATACTTCTGAAAGTACATGCTGCTGTTGAGCATCTATCCATTTACTCTTATCACCGAAGATACTAATAACAAGTATTGTTTAACATCTACATAATCTGAAAGCAGCAGATGAAACAGTTCTAGGGGAAGTAAGAATAAGTGTGGAAAATGTCCAGAGTGACCTGGACAGGCTGGAGAAGTGGGCCCATGTGAACCTAATGAGGTTTAACAAGGCCAAATGCAGGGTGCTGCACTTGGGCCAGGGCAATCCCAGGTATTTGTACAGACTGGGGGGAGAACTCCTCGAGACCAGCCCTGCAGAGAGGGACTTGGGGGTCCTGGTGGATGAGAAGCTGGACATGAGCCAGCAGTGTGCACTGGCAGCCCAGAAGGCCAACTGTGTTCTGGGCTGCATTAAAAGAGGAGTGGTCAGCAGGGAGAGGGAGGTGATTGTCCCCCTCTACTCGGCTCTTGTGAGGCCCCATCTGGAGTACTGCGTCCAGGCCTGGGGGCCCCAGCACAAGAAAGACATGGAGCTCTTGGAACAAGTTCAGAGGAGGGTGACGAAGATGATCAGAGGGCTGGAGCACCTCTCCTATGAAAAAAAGGTTGAGGGAACTGGGCTTGTTTAGTCTAGAGAAGAGAAGGCTCCGGGGAGATCTCACTGTCGCCTTCCAATACTTGAAGGCTGTGTATAAACAGGAGGGGGAACAATTGTTCACGAAGGTGGATAGCGATAGGACAAGGGGGAATGGTTTTAAACTGAGACAGGGGAGATGTAGGTTAGATATTAGGAGGAAGTTTTTCACTCAGAGGGTGGTGACGCACTGGAACAGGTTGCCCAGGGAGATTGTGGATGCCCTGTCCCTGGAGGTATTCAAGGCCAGGCTGGAAGTGGCTCTGGGCAGCCTGGTCTAGTGGCTGGCGACCCTGCACTCAGCAGGGGGGTTGAAACTCGATGATCTTTGAGGTCCTTTTCAACCCAGGCCATTCTATGATTCTATGAAAATAAATGCATGCAAGGCCCACACATCTCAGAGAGCTCCAGTTATCAGAAAATCTTTTTTTCCCTCCAGGTATTTGCTTGGTCTGAAGTTGAGGCTGGGTGACAAACTAGGTCTTGCAGAAACAGCGGACTACCCATCTACTACCTACCACACCGAACAGGACACCTGTGTATAGTGTACAGCTTTTTGAAAGAAATGAGAGAGGTCTTTGTGGGTTTTGACAATACTCAAAGCAGAGACACTTTCCAGAAGGAAAGTAGCTAGAACTGTAGTTGGCAAGTGCTCCAGTGATGGCAAGAAGCTCCACAGCAATCTTGTAAGAAGCAGCTTGCTGTCACCATGGTCAGTTTCAGCAAGCAAAGTCTAACTTTTTGCATTTCTCATCTCTTCACAAACACTGTGGGAATTTCTGTTGTCAGTTAAAAAAAGAGACAGCCATCTTGACACCTCAGCCCACAGATATGAAGTGAAGGAGGAAAAAACAAGTATGCTAATTTTTCTAAGTGTGTAAAAATTGGAAACTGAAAACACAAAGACTTTAAGATTGTGTTGTAGAAGAATTATATCCAGGAAGAACACCAAGGTATGTTCCACCAGAGCACTAAACACTGTAGGATACAAGAAACTCAGTATTCACCCACTGATGATTATTGGGTTGGGATTTCTACTGGGTGAACCTTGACTGACCATCAGTAGACTTTTGGCTCCAGTAGAAAACCCCATACCATCATCATAGAATCATACGATGATGATCATACGATGATCATTATGATTCAGATCTGAAAAGTGAGTGAACGAACTGACTAAAGACTCAGCTGAGAATCTGGACTGCTTTACTGATAATTAACAGAATCTCTTTAGAAAGCTTGTAACACTTGTATTCTTGCGGTAAGACCATTCATCATCAACTGCACTGCTTGGTCTGGAAATGGAAGATCTGACATTACTTTTTTATTTCTAAAGCAAAAAAAACTACCATGGAGTTAGCCTAATTTTGCAAAAACCATTCTCAGGCCACTCTAAGTTTTCCCATTCCGAATCAAAAGTAAAGTATACCAGAGTGCCTGAAACAACAACCACAGCATTCTCACAGATCTTTATTTTTTCTTCATATATTGGCAAAAAAAGACATAGCTTTTCAGATTACTGAAAATACTCAAGTGCTGCTGCAAACTCACATGGTTTAAATAAAATCAAAGTGTTTTGTTGACTTATTAATGATACATCATTAATCAGCAATCAGTGAACTATATATTCAGGATCACTGCCAGCACTATAACAGATAAACCACAATGCTTGGCATCTATGAAATGTTAACATTTTTTGAGACCCTTCTTTGCCTCATTCCCAAAAGCCTGAATCAACACACATGACACACACATAATTAAGGTATTATAGGCATGGTGGTTACAAGAACACACGCCTCTTCCAGTGGTGTGGGTTCTCCCACTTGCACACATCTCCTTTTGCAGATAGGGGTGCTCCTGTTTTATGTGTGCCCCTGTCACTCATTCCCTAAAATCTGCTAATTCATACACTGAAGAAAGAGTACCCCACAAACATACGCACGCTCAAGGTCCAGGTCCTTGCTTTGTCCACTGCGCACTGTCAGAACACAAGTTGGAAGTGGGCTGCTCACAACGTTCCAAAGGAATTATGCTCTGCCTGGCCTAGCCTAACAGCACACCATGGCAGTGAGGTGACTTCTGGAAGTGTCAAACTAAGTTTTGACTTCTGGCATGCTACTTTCCTTTATTCACTCACAACTTTTCATGCTTCTTCTACACTCCATTTCAAGATAATTCCTTCTATTTTCCAAAAGTCACTCAGCGATTTCCTATTTACTGTTTAATCTGACGGTTTTCTTCTTTGGTGCTATTAGGCTCTGGGCAAGCACCTTCTCAGGCAGTTTTGGGTACTGTATTCACAGTCACATTCCTCTCATTATCAGTCGTTGTCATACAGGTCATAAGATGGAGGTGTGCTGATTCCTCCACGCTTGAGTGCTTATGATCTACCACCCCTAGCAAAAGGAAATTGCCTGAATTCCTCTAAAGCCACTCACCAGACACTGAGGTTGTCAGATGAGTGACAAAGCCTCCTTCTGCATAGCCCACGCACTCCTCTCACCAGCCCAGCATGCATGCTACAGTGCTCACCAGGTTCAGGATTGCTGAACTAATATGCATGAACACATGCAGAGTAAAGAGAAAATGATCCAGACAACACAATAAATGTGTGTATGAAGTCACAGAAATGTGTATTAGATACACTCCCTCAAAAACAAAATTGTTGGGTGAAATTTCCCACATATTTAAAAGAAATCCTTGAGCTATTTTTGCTTGCCACAGGAAGCTGTCAGATAATCATTTACTGATAAATGTGTGACTGCTTTATTGAAATCCTAGGACAAATTTTGGGGCACAACTTTGGGGCTTCCAATTCTCACTCTTGATTTCTGAGGAGGAGCTGAATATAGTCTTCTTTAGAAGAAAACATTGAGACTTTTACTAGTAGGTATACCAAGCCACGTTTTAAAGTCCAGGAAATGCTTATCTTCAACAAAGACACCTGCTGTGAGGATGAGCTGAAAGAACTCATTGGCTGGGAAAGAGACAGGGATGAAGTAACACCTCTGGCAATGGCTGGTCAGAACTCAAATGACAAGGTAACAGGGGAATATCAAAAACATCAAGTTTGAAGAGGCAGATAATTATAATCCAGAGCACAAGAACAGATGGCTACACCATCAATCAATGAATAAATAATAGTGCAATCTGACTTGATGGGATGATTGGATGAACTCAGATGACACCAGGCACACTCCACCTTATATAACTATATACCAGCCATGAAGAAAAGTTATCATCTAGAGATAGAACAACTAGGTACAGAATGACTTTGCAACTGGACTGACCCTTAAGAAGAGGAAAAGAAGCAAAAAATGGAAACACAGCAACTGGCATTGTGCCTGCTTCTCTGAATGGAAAGAAGCATGTTGCCACCAGTGATGTTAGTCACATTCCTGTGCAGCTCTGGCAAGTGGTTTTAGTAATGTGTCATACACTTTGCTCCTTCCATTTGATGCTTCTTGGTTTAATTTCATTTCCACTACTGAAGCACAGTGTAGTTGTTAGCTATACAGTATTTTAGACACCACTGCAAATTCAGTTAGAGTTTTATTTTATCATTTGATATGTCAGTGAAATGAAACAATCAAGAAGATTGACGCTGATCATAGTCTGAACTGTCATGCTCAGTCCTTGACAGAGGCATGAGTTAGAAAAGGTGTCATTCATTCAAGACTCCTGCCACTCCCAACTATCATGGAACAAGCACCAAGATGGCGGAGTTTTCACTGCTTCTAAATAAAAAAAATACACTAGTCTTTGCGTAAAAGTATTTTCTTGAAAGAAGGATCACTTTTTAAGACTCATACAATTCAAGAGTTAACATTTGTGGCTGTCATTTTATAAGAAAAATATGTACAGTATCTCAGAAAGTTATTTTTAATGATCACATTACATTTCCTTTCATCATTATTTTACAGTGGTGTCCTGCCCTGTACTAAAAGAGGTTTTCATTTTTTAATCATACTAGTATTTTATTTTCTATCTGTTGGTACTGCAGTAGTTTGATGCTTCTGTTATTTTCTGAAACATGATAGTATCTGCACTATCAAGGTTGCGCACTTCCTTTGAATGTGCCCTATTAACACATACACATTGTGAGATGAAATAAAAACAGAGATAAATCAACCTAGTTTCTGTGCAGTGGCAATGAATCCTTCATTCCTCTAGAATGTCAAAATGGGTAGTCATGTCTCAGAAAGAATGAGGACAAGAGTAATCTTCTGTCTTAAAAAACACAAGGGAAACACTTCAAAATCATTCAATAGCTTGTTCTACAATTCTGCAAATATATTATATTTTTCAGGATTTCAATGGCAGCAAGGAAAAGTAAAAGCTCCAAATAATGTTAAATTTTTTGCCAATAGTTTTGCAAAAAATATTTAATGGCAACAAGTGAACACCTGTTCTTATTGCAAAAACTAATAAAGAATAAAGCAGACAGAGCATAATCTACAGGTACTGCATATCTACCAGAAAATAAAACAAAGTTACTGGAGTACAATGTATAGGCTACATTACTTCACCCTGCACTGTATAGTACATTCGAGCAATATGCTGATTTAAAGAGAAAGGATACACCAGCATTTACAAGGTCAAAAGTTTTAAGCAAGTATATATTTACTGCTGTTAAACATTTCTACCCCAAACTAAGGAAACTAGATTGTATCCACTGCTTGCACTGCAGAGGAGAGAAAAGGTGTATCTCAGCAACAAGGGAACACTGAGGCTGTGAAAGGAGTTAAGTGGTTGGCTCTGAAAATATCAGAAATTGGGATATTTCAGAATAGGATTACTGAATGAGGTCAACAAAGCACATTTATAAAAGCGAGGTGGTTGAAATAGCCCAACCTGATTTTTTTTTAAAGGCTTTTAAAATCCCATATCAAAGGCTTCTATATTCTAGAAACTCAACAGTCAGAGCTTTAGGAAAGGTCTTCATGTTGATAAATAACTGGATAAAAGACAGGAAACAGAAGGTAAGCAGGTTAGCCAGACAGCTCTTGCAATGGACAGAGGTCATTAGTGGAGTCCCACAGGGATTTGTGCAGGGAATGAAGTTCATCATATTCTTAAGTAACCTCATGAAACGATTGAGCAGTGAGATGAGAAAGCTTTAAAATGATATTAAGTTTTTCACAGTAATAAGGATGGTGACTATGCTGACTGAAGAAATGTAAAAGGTCCTTATGGAAGGAAGTCCCTAGCAAATAAAATGGCAGATGAAATTCTTTGTAGATGAATGTCAAGTGATACACAAGGGGCAAAAGAATTCTAGCTTTACATATGAAACAACGGTCCTCATCTGACCATTATAGACCAGGAGCAAGATCTTGATGTTATGATAGATAGCATATCTACAGATAGCATATCATAACCATCAGCACACTAGGATGGAAATATAATCTTAGTGCCCCATATTGTCAACATGCTCTGGGTATACTCAGTGAATTTTTTTAACTCTGTTAATTTTGAGCATGCTTTACCAATGGAGGTTTTCATCAATGTACATGCTGTCCACTCTCCGGTGCTACTTATATCTCTACACTTGACATTATATATTCTTTTGATGTTCCAAGGGTTAGCTGCCCTTCAACACTGTACGTTCCATAGACTGATTCATACACTTTGCATTGCAGAAGCAATCTCATTGTTCTCTTTTTCTCTGAGGATCTAAACACCTGAGATTAGAAATTTGAAGAGATTTCAGACAATCTTTGCATAGAAAAGTATGAGGCATTTGACATTTCCACTAGTCAAAAGCATTGTTGCTGACTGAAACATGGATTACGGTTCTATACAGAAGCATTCACATTAGCACCATGTAACACTGCATTTCTCTCAAAATTAAAATGACTAAAACTGAATGTCACTTTTCAAAGGCTGTTTGAATGTGCCTTCCCTCCAAATCCAATTCAGATTTTAATTTATCCTCAGACAATTCTAATAAAAGACGCAGGGAACAGAGTCTACAAATACTTTAAAAAATTCTTTGGCAATGGGGAACTTGGGAGAATGACAGAGGGAAAGGGAAGCAAATACTAAATGTCAGCAAAGTAAGGCAGTGAGCTGCAGGATTGATGGACTGTCTATATCGTGTGTTGCTGAGAAAATGTGCATTTGCTGTGCCAGGAATGTGATTTTTTTGAAAACTCATCCCCATTTATACAGCATTGTGCTGTTGCTTTGTAGATGAGGAAGAAGACAATAGTAATGATGATAATAAAAGAACATACAAAAGAAGTGATGCACACCTCAACTGCTCATCATCCACCAACTGATGCCCAGCCAGTTCCTGAGCAGTGGCTCCAACCAATCTCCCCTTCCCAAACTGCCCCGGCAGTCTCTCCTAGTCTACCTCTCAATCTTTAGTGACAATGCCATGCTCCAATAGAATCTTATTTGATACAGTCCAATTTTACCTCTCTTGCTGAAAAGACCTGGGAGAGCTTTGAGTACATGGGAAAGAATCAGTGCTGCACACAATACTTTTTTTTTTTTTTTAGCAAATGAAAAAAGAGGGACTGAAAAACTGGAATGTAGTATTATTTGTATGTAATCTGTTGTCAGAACTCTAATTCACATACGTCTGGTGAACATGACCTCTCTCAATTCAGCTTAGTTTATACATCATCTTTCCTTCCACAGTATAAAAAAAAAAAGTTCAAGTTAAAGGTTTTCAAAAGTAGTCATGAATTTTATTACTGATTCTGCAGAAATCCACATTAACGGTCAACATCAGTCAACATAGAATCATAGAATGGCCTGGGTTGAAAAGGACCATAATAATCAACTAGTTTCAACCCCCCTGCTGTGTGCAGGGTTGCCAATCACTAGACTGGCCTTGAATGCCTCACAACATGTGTGTTGACTACTTCTTGTAAGCTTGTATGTACAGATGATTTGTTCTGTACTTTATTTTTGTGGCTACCATTTCACAAAGCATAATTTGTCTCAGACAAACCACTGACACATCTAAACAATATGCTGAAAAAGTTCTTCATGCTCTTTTTTTTCTGTCTGTTATACAGTATGTTCACAATATTTGGAGGATACAAGATAAATTGACATAAACCCATATCCCCTTCTCAGACTATTCCTATAGCTTTGCAGAACATATTCTTAGAGCCTTACAGTGATTCTTATTTGAAGCTACTTCTATAGTGATTTTTCCTAACATATACCACTGCCTAAAATTACACTCATTACATGCAGTGCTGAGATATTTTCCAACTATGCTTATGTTATATGTGATAAACATTCACAATCAGGTAATGTTGCCTGTTTTAATGAATCTCCCTAGAATTATGTTGATCAGTTTGAATAGAAAAACTGAGGTATCAATGAATCACTAGGGAAAAAGTAATTATTAATTAATTAATAAAACAAATTACACAAACTTAAAAATCATGGACTTCTTACCTCAAATGTACTGACTTCAGTGACTGATGTCACAGTCACAATTGTTAAAATTCTTACCTACACTTATTGTAAAAATCTAATCTTACTTAAAAAAAAAAGTAAAAGTAAAACAATTTACTTTTTATTGCTTTGTGTTTAAGAAATGTGTTTTTATTGTTGAGGAAAAGCATTTGGATGTGCTTCATTTTAGTTCCCAGTTAACTGACATTTTCTGGTTCTCTTCCACTAAGCAGCTATTTGGGTAGCCACCATTTCAGGAGATAACTTTTAACAATTATAACTCAAGAGAAAAGCAGCCTCACAAACACATCAAATCTTTTGCAAAAATTTATTCTTCTAAAGCTTTGAACTAGAGACAAATTTAATCTGATAGTTTCATGTCAAACGGGCTACTTTCAAATTCTGGGATGTAACTGGCTTGCTTGCTTTCTCTCACCTCCATCACTCTTTATCACATCATTCAGTCATTTTTTCTTCTTTTTAATATGTTCAATTAGATTTGTTTATCTTGAGCTATTACTCTCTGTATTACCAGATAGCAAGTCATTACGTTATTTCACAGCAAAACACGGCCACCAGGATGTTTTTACTTAAGTGCTTTCTGTCCTTTGAAAAATTCCCTCTCACAACAGAAGGAGCAAAGTGGTGCTTTAGCTCCTGAAACTCGTTTTGATTCCCAACTACATAAATATCCTGCCATTAGGCTACTTTACCTATGTTTGCCTTCATTTTCTATTTCCCTGAGTTGAAACATTTGAACACTTCAAGAAGCTGAGTTTTAGCCCTTATCCTTTCCTCTCTTCCCTGAAAGAAATTTACTTCCCTCCATTTCTCTTTTAAAATGTAATATTGTATTTCTTACCATCCATGCTGTGACAAAATCTCCCATCCAAGTCCCAACTGCAGCTACCTTCATAAAATTTTCATTCCTGATGCCCATGAAGTCTGTTATAATGTATGCACTGTGGAAACAAGAACACAGATTGTAAGCTATGCAGGTTTGCTTAATGTAGTTATAAAGAATTTGCTTTAGCGACAAAATTTATGATTACTGTGAAAGATTTCCCATTTCCTGCATAATCGCTTTTTCTGCTAGGTCTGAGCCTTGACATAGAACTGAACTAGGATGGGTCAATTCCAATTAGAAATGGAAATGTGATTTTACAGCCCGCATCCCTTCTGAAGGTGCTAAAATAGTGACAGGTAAAGACCTCAGGATTATGTAACGCTTCTAGAAATAAAAACTATTTTACACTTTTTACCTCTTCCCCTGTACAAATGGAATTGCAACATTCTCAGTATTGGTGTCTTTGCAAAACGCTTTTGAAGAAAAATGAAAATCTTTAACTTCTCTTTAAAGAGATAATTGAGTCACCTGACTTTTAAATCTACCAGCCATTCCACCATATTTTTTAACTCAGTAGTGCAAGCAAGCTTTAGAGACTTTCGGTGAAAAGCAGTGGTTTCTTGATATATACAATGTATTTCCATAGATGTATTTTATTTAAATTCAAAAAAAGTATTTCTATTCTGTTTAAGTAATGTAATAGATATGATTTAAAGCCTTACACAATAATTTGACCTCAACTCCTAAGTTCATTATGGTAAGAAAGTGAAGTTACCTGCTGGACTAAAAGCTCACTGGGATAAAGCACAGCTTTCAATAGAGTCATATTCCTTGCTCAAATGCTTTTAAAGTGTTTAGAAAGACACCACTCCCCTCAGGAATTAACACATTGAATAACGAAACTGTTTTCAAGATGCCTGGAAACACTGCTTATACAATGCTGTGCCTACTTCAGGATGTGAACAACCAACCCAGTTGCAAGTAGCACCTTCTATGAACATTATAATATTCAAACCTTACCATTACTATACACCCAAGATTGTAATTTCTAGGGTCTAGTGGACAATATCTGTGCAACTGGATCAGTGCAAGCTTGATCCCACTGTTTGGGGCAGTCATATTAAAATCTAGATTTTTGATCAAGATACTGGGTCTTGATCACACAAATCAATGCACAGCACTGTATTGCTACTTAGATATAAGTTGGTAAGTTGTAGAGTAGAAATATTGATGTCAATGAATGGTTTCATATAATATGGCATACTCTAATGGCTCTTTTGATTAAATACATTTGGTGACTTTTTAGATATCTTACTAAAAAAATAACATCTTTTTTAATGAGATGAACGGCATATAAATGCTGGCTTAGATTTTCTGATGGAGTAAAAAAAGGCATTTTTTCCAATCTATTTTTAATTATTTTCCATGTAGTTAATAAGATCATTCATACTGTAAATGTGTTGCATTGCAAATAAGGATTCAGGAACACAAGATTAGCTATACTGGGTCAGTCTAAAGTCTCTCTGCTCCCACATCCATTCTCCAAGAGAGGGCAACAGCAGATACCTAGGGAAGATTGTAAGAACACACAAGAGTACATCTCCCAGTTGCATAGAGATGAGGAGAGTGTAACTGCGAAACATTTAGAATTCCCTTTTTTCCTGCATTTTCAGTATGTCAGTCTTGTAATATCTTGTGAAGGTGAAAAATAATTAAGTCTGCATTGCTTAAGGAGGAGTCTCACTAACAAAAAAGACGCAATATGAACATCAGTTGTAAGGACTGGCCCCCCAAAGCAACCTGGTATCTTAATCATGTTCACCTGTGTAAAATGCATGCAAAAAACCATGGTTCTCACCTTTTTCTATTCCCATTACTCATATGCATGAAACATTGAAATATGCATTATACATGACTACAGGTGTACAGAAACTAGCTGAACACTTGCACAGCGCTCCTGAAAAACAGCCACCTAGCTAACTCCTACAGCCCCACTGCTCATTGTGAGGAGCCCACCACCACCACTATGGCAGGCTGATGAATGCAAGACTGGCTATCTAAAAAGGCTGAGAGGCAAATGATCACCGTGTATAGGTATTAACAAGTAGAAGAGATACCACACTAGACATAAACCTTTTTTTTTAAATGGAAATGGAAATTTTCCATGTAGTCACTTGTTTTCAAGACTGTTGACAGTATCTCAAGACTTTCAATAACGTCAGATAAGCGGTATACAATAACCAAATGCATAAAAAAGGCCTTGAAAGCATCAGATCATCCTCACAGTCATTTTTGAAATTTTTAATATGAACGTTCAGAACATGAAAGCATCCAAAATGCCTAGTATAAATTCTGCATCATATTCTATAACTAATTAATGTCTATGTTAAGTTTGCAAATCGAGAGGGTTTCAGTTAGAGCAAAATAACATTATTTTTAAAAAAACTCATAATAACAATCCGTGCATAATTCAAGTGCATTTACTGATTAAAATAAAATTACAACTTTTTATGGAACATGGCAAATATTTTTAGGACTGTCATTAGCTTGTTAGAAATAGTAACAAAATAAACTTCTATTTTTTTAACTATTAGCATTACATCTCACTCTCTGCAGTATTATTTTAGCCTCAAAATGCAAAGTTCACTTTTCCAAAAAACGTTCTTTGGTGGATAAAAATGAAAAAAAAAATCTAGTTTTAATTTTCAAGTTTTAATTCAAATATAAATGAGAGTAGCTGACTTTTTTTTAAAAAGCTACACGTACCAGATGCCATTAGGTTATATACTTTTACCAGCACCAGAGGTAGAATTGTGTCTATTGTAGAAAAATCTCCACCATTTTCTAGCTTTAGCTCGTAGTTAGAGCAGTTGTCTGTAGCTGGTTTCTGCCATTTCACAGCTAAGACCCTAGTCTTCACCTTGTAGGATGGTTAATGGCCATTGGGTGACTGGGTTTCAACTAGCTTGCCATGGTCAGCCTGAGTTTTATATGGTTTGTCAAAAAGCTTCTGTTTGCTTTCCCATACTTAAATTCTGTAGCAAGGCACATTCATAATGCATGAGAAGCACAACCTAAGAAAACACTAACTAGAAAAACACAGCACTTAAAGTTCATAACAAAGTAAAAAGCTCTTCAGAAACAGAGAGGATATCTGTAAATTATTAAATGTTGAGAAGCCCATACTTATGAATGCTATAGATAAAGGACAAGTTTTCAGCTGATACTTGGAACAAACCTACTAACTTCTGATGGTAAAAATGGAAGCAATTAAGCAAGGGAAAATGCTCTTTCCAGGCTAAAGCCTACAGCAGGTAGACCACAATTTTCACACAGCAGAGCAAAGCAAAGGAGCCAAAGACAAAAAGAAAAGACCTGAGGCAGAAATAGTCCAAAATCCATCATCATCAGGTGCAGTCTACATCCAAAGGGTAAATTAATAATAGGCAATCAGAAAGAAGATGTACGAGCACAATGTATTTGATCACTTTTTTGGAGTCAGCACAGAATGGGGAGAAAACAGACAAAGAGTGAAATAACAGCACTATCCCAATTTTTTTTTTTTTTCAAAGCAAGAAAGATTTCAAAGCTTTTCTTTTTTTTTTTTTTTTTTAAAGAAGGATGACACTTCAGCAGCTGTCTAAATGACTAACAGCCTGAAAGTATGCCGAGCATTTTTAAGTTTGATACAGATGTACAAGCCACCCTGATGCTATCAACATTGTTACAGGCACTGAAAGAAAAGCCAGGCTGAAGCTCAAGGTGAAGGTGGTGTCTTCCTGACCATCACAGGAACCTAAGTGTGGGATTTAGCTTGAATATAGACACATTCATAAGTGTAAACCAGGGATCATACACTCAGTGGAACCCTAATCAGAACAGTAAATGGAGATTAGAGCATGATTTATCAGTAACCTACTGTAAATGTGCTAGGTGAAGGATATGCTTACCTTGTTACTGCAGGACAGTTAGTCTGTCAAAACAGTGTGTTCATACACCAAAAGCCTTCATTAAACCCAGGTGACTAAATCATTCCAGGAACTATGACATATTCTGTTCTCCAGCTAATAATCCAAAGGGATCTGGATCTCTTGTAAATACTGTGACACATCTGACAACCCAGACAAATTTGAACTGAACCCTAGATCCCCATGGACTGCATTGAGAGCACTGACACTGATGGGAGGTTAGGGTTGCCTAAGTGCAGGGATTCGATGCCATTTTAGGGACCTATGTGCCATCAGATGGCTTTTTACACAGTACTAGGGCACGGGGCTGGCACATAGCACATGGCATGTTCTGTACAGGCTACAATAATTGCATCCGTATAGCGGTAGCATGAGGCTTTTCCAAGAGGAGAGTGGGCCTTGATGCCCTTTATCTTGAGTAATAAGAAGTCTGTACATGTTCTGCAGTCTAATACATGATTTTCTAAGGCAGTTTTCTTATCTGGTAGTCCCACTAAATAGCTGATTATCTATTGAATTCATCTTGGTACATCTGACAAAGTGAAGTGCCTTGACAATGGCCGACAAGGGACACCACTGAAGTTCACAGTTTGCAAAGACGCATGTGCTTTGACATATCTCCACAAGCTGCCATTATTCTTGATTTAGCAGAGTTAAAGAGTATCAGAATAATTAAAAACATACACAATAGACTGCAGATACAGTTCCTGATCCATATTTGGCACTCTAAAATAACAGAATGGCAAATGAGAATCATGAAAAGCTATCCCTCTGTTACTAGAAACTGGAGTCACAAGGAACTGGAAGACGTACAGAGACAAAACCTATGTTTTATAAGCTGACATACCATAATGAACATGGCATTAAAGTATAGCTACCTGCCCATAGTACAGACAATCACATGGTCACTAGCCCTTCTGAGTGCATTGAACCAGTTATTTTGCTTGACAGGGTGTCAGAGAGGTAACAGCTGCATGAGGCTCAGCAGGATTATCTCCGAACACAACAAAACCAGCATTCAATAACAGCCTGACCACTGCAGGGGTCCCTTGAGACAGATCCATGGCCCAGTGCAAGACACCTGAGACTAATGAATTGATGTTGCAACTGAACACTGCTCGTTGGTAACTTGTTTATAAATGTTTTTGAAATCAGGCAACAGAACTGTGATTCTGAAAATCTCTGCTCATGAGCCTACAGGCCCAGGGGGGCTGCCTTACCTTCTCTGGGGACTTAGCTTTTAAAGTTCCTAAGCCATTTAAAGCTCTGCTGCTGGGCATGGAGGGGAGCTTCTCTCCACAGGAAAAAGCAATTTGGCTTCCAGCTCACATCCTGTATTGATTGATATCCATAAAGTAGTTATTCCTTCACTTGGTTTGCCTGCAGAGCTTCATCCGTGAAGTTTTTTGCAAACCTGCCTTAGTAGACAAGGCCCATTGAAAAAAGCAGCAATCACATTTCTGCCTATAAACATAGAAGATCATGTACCTAAATTAAATGGTAGGGAGCATGTGAGATCCAATCACTATTCCAGGGAACATTTGTTCAATCCCTTCCCATGACAGAGAACTGTATCTCACTGCCAGACGTCATAAGAAAAGTAAAGATGAAGACCAGTTCCTACTAGGAGAGTGGTTTTGTACACCTGGTGCTCTTCAGGAGCATAAGAAATATGTGTTTCAGGGCAACTGAAGCTATACATCCCCTGCTCCAATTGCTGGATTCAAGAGTGAGGTATCCTTTCCCAACTTTCATATATAAGAAGGAGCTCACTTTCCTCCATTTTTAGAGAAGTAAAATGGATTCCACAGATTAGGACAGGATTCTGGATAAGATCAAAATTACAATGTAATTAAAAAGCTTAATGTAAGTTGGGACAGGATTTAAAACAGGTTACTGTCTTTATATAGCTCCTTTAATGCAGATTGGAGTTTCTTGCTCATGGTATGTGGTGTTACATGTTCTACGCCAACAATCCTGAAGCCCAGTACAGTCTGGACTTCTTTTTAGGGGTCAGATGATGATACTAGTTTTCTTGGGCTGTCTCCATAATCAATGGATTTGACAGCAATTCAGAGCGGGAATTTAATCTAGATTGTTTTCACTTACAGCATCCATGAGGTCCAACAGCCTGCTTCCAAAGGAATTGCAAGATGTTGCTTATAACAGCAGGGGAAACCTTTCTCCACCAGAGAAAGAAAGAGTCTGCATCTCTACTGGAGAAATCTTTGAGACTTGAAAAATGAAAAGTGTTGAGGACCTCCGCTATGGCAAGAATGCAGCCTTCCCTTCAGCTAAAGGTAATCTTTGTGAGTGTTGGCACATACTGCCAGGGATGTTAAAAGACAGAATTTGCTACACATACATTTCTTTTTTAGGTCAAACCTTAACACAAAATCAGAGAGAATTAGGGGCTGAGTTGGGAATTAAATCCAGATTTCTTGTCTCCTAGATGAGCAAGGTTCCCTGTCACTGTTTTAAGTGCTTCAGTGCAGTATTCTCTACTACAAAGCATTCCCTACAGATGAGATAGTCTGAGTAAAAGCATAAAAGATGCTTGACAGAAGAGTTTGACAAAATTTTTGACTGTTCAAATGTATTATAACCATATCTTTTCCAAAATTTCATTATTCCTGTGTATTGAGTATCACTGCTTCATCTTAAAATGAAGATAATTGCTCAGCAAGTGACATTTCAAAAAAAAAAATTGTTGTTAAAATTTGAAAATGTCTTTAACAGAAACTCTTTTTTTAATATACTAAACAAGATCCTTATCAGTCTTTGAATCACACTGCACTGCCTGAACTCCTCAGACGGGATGTGGTTTACACATACCTGTTCCCAGAGTCAACATTTCAATACAGCTAGAAAGGGGGAAGGGAAGATGTGCAGCAAAAATTTCAGAACTGGCAACTGCAAGAAAAAAGTGATTCACTTGCAACTTTTTGACTCTGACATAAATATATTTACAAAGTAGCTTGATAACATTTAAAACTTCAGTGAATTGCAGCAAAAACTTTATTTTCAGGAAACTGCACTAATATTGTGCACCTGAATGACAAGTCAAAGTACTGTCCCTTCAGCATGGACTAGGGGACTCCCAGTGTTTCTCTGAACGCCAAAAGACAATGCAAGAGTCTCAGCATCTGTGACTGGAATGAGACGAGGTGCATCACTACAGTAAAAGTTGGGTCAGCTTTTGCTTTTAAAAGCAACCTCTTGGATGGACTTTTAATTTGAGAATTGGAAATACGGTTGAATACAACCTACATACAGATGCCCATTTGTAAAGCAGTGACATATGACTCACCCTACAATTTGAACCAAAATTATATAAATGTGTGGTGGAGGAATGTAACTGCTGTTAAATAGCTACAAATGTATTTTTGCAATACATCAGTACTGTGAGGTAAATTTTCATTTTGACTTTTTGCTTCCAGAGCTTTGCTGCAGAGACATCAGAGTATCTGAAGCAGCACAGACATAGGCTAGAAGGCTATTTCTCTGACAGACAGACTTCAAACAGCAATTTCAAATCCCAGTCGCATTACATTTTATATAAGATCTAAGGATATTTGATTTGGATTGTGTGCTTGTAGTGCCACTGCTACCAGTACACGTCCTTTTTGTCAAAGTTATCATGAGAAAAAAAATGGTCAGAAGAACTTTACTGTTATTATAAAATGGTAGGTCATACTTTCCTTCAAATGATACCTCTAACACACTGGGAAAAATATTATAAAATCTGAAAATATTAGTTTATTTTCAAAATGTAAAACTATTCAGTTCTAAAATTAATCCTGATGTTTGGTTTGAAATTTAAATTATTTAGATTCAGATTTTTTTTTTAACCTTTTTCTATGAACATTTCAGCTTTCTTTCTAAACTTAGATATCATAAGCACTTTCAAGATTTTAATATATTTTGCTGGTTCAGGACAGAAAATCATTTTGATTTTCCAAAATTCTTCTAATATTGAAAAAAAACATTTCATTTCCACATCATTTTGGAATAGCATTTGTTATGAGAGATTTTCCTTTCAGCAAAATATATTTCTATTTCAAACTGCAACACAAAATAAGGCCAGGGATAACTTCCGAGGATTCAGAGATTACAGATAGGAAAATACTCATCCTCCAGTAAAAGTCAAGGTAATTTGAGTCTTAACTATATCTGTAGCAACATCTAATTATCAGTTTTCTATTTTCCTTTTAAATATTACTGTTTCACATGAAACTTCTTATGTTAACTTACGAACCAAACTCAGACAATGCAAGTTCCAAGACTGCATGGAAAACAGACTATGTAGGACCTGTAATGACTATTTCAAGTTATGTGAACATATCTGGTATCATGTATCATGATCATTACAACTGAATAGTACTACAGAAGCGTAAAGGTTGTAGAATTAGCAATTCAACCAACGTAATATTTTTAAGTATTTCTTTGAATTTTTCTCCATAAAGACAAGTAATATTTTAAAAGTAATAAGTCAGGAGGAAGACCAGTAGGGATAACATTCAAGACTAAATGGATGGACAGCACGGGAAGGCTCCACCTACTTTACGTTGCAGAAGTGCACTAAAAAAGGAACGGCAAGTAATAGCTGCAGTAGAGCTTGTAGGATGTAGGCTGAATTAGAAGAACGGAGATTAGACTATATAAAATTTTGGAGAGAAGATGAAGATTTCCCAAGTAGCTATTAGAGTTGTGGAAGATACATCAAATAAGTAATTAGTAATAATTTTAAAAAGTAATTAAATCATAGAAAAAAATAGGCTGGAAAGAAAATCAAGGGATGATCTTGCTTAATCCCTCCCACTAAAAAGGGCTAACTTTTAGATCAGATTGCTCAAGGTCTTAATTTCATAAATTATTTAAAGATTGTTTAAGTAACAGTTATTTAAGCTTATTTACTTAAACCTATTTATCAAAAACAAGGCTTACTCATGTATCCAAATGAAATTTAAAAGGGCACTAGGGAGAAGGTGCACTTTACAATTGACTGCTCTGGTCTTCTAGTTCAGAAGGTCTCTTTTTATTATGGGAAGACCTCATCCATATAACCCAGTGCTAAAGCAGCCAAGGGTTTGGCATAGACTGTTTCTATTAAAACAGCCAAGATTTTCCTCTCCGTCCTTTCACTAGAGTTCAATAAAACAAAGTAAATGCAACTATACATCATCTTTAACAGTTTGGAGAAGGAAGACAGCACTTCATTTTTTCTTCATGTCATTACATAGTTTAGCAGTTGTTAAATATCTTCCACAAAATAAGATAAATGTGAGACTTTTATATTAATATAAATAAAATGAAAGTTCACCACACACATGGGCATAATATGCAGAAATTGAGTTATTTTTGACATTCAGAGACAGAATAAGCCAAAATGATAATGGTGAAGTTAACTGAAAACACAAATTCTGTCTCCTAAAGGACTTATATGTTGTATATAAGCAAAGTCTAAAAAGTGGAACAGATGTTCTTGGAAAATCTTACTAGAAACAGATGTTTGTGTCTCTCTGCTTGATTGATTCCTTCACAGACACTAATGGCTCTTGCTCTTGCACTTGCACCATGGGTGCTGGGATACCTTGGTTCACCAAGTTATTAAACACTGAACTTGAAAAGGACCACAGAGTGCCAATCAATCAGCCAAAACCAGAGAAAATGAAATGCAACAAGGGAAGAAGAATATTAAAAATAATAATAATAAAGAAGGAAGAAGGGTAGGAGAAATATGAAACTGGATTGGCAAATTTGATGGAAAGAAAATGACAAAATGTGCATATGTAGAAACTCATAAATACACTTCAAATACAAAATATTTGAAAAGGAGTAAAGGAGAAATGCAAGATTAGAACTGACAGTGCCCCAGTCCACAAATGGTTTTAGAAAAGTGTTTAGATTCAGCTGCATTTTGCTACTTCTCTTGTAAAGAGTTAACTATCCAGAATCTCGGCATTGCAGAGAAAGTTTCACTATGAGATGAAAAAGAGAGATTCATCATTCCCTGAAAAGCACTCAACTAAAATCTTCATTTCAAACAAAAGGAATAAGTCCATGCTTTCTACAATGTTATTTTAGTGCATCTAGCTGCTTACTGATGATTTGAGCAGATAAAAGGAGAGTAAAACTACAATTTGTTCAAGGAATTGAAAGAATGTGTTCAAGGAACTGAAAGAATATGCCAGCTTGGAACTCTATTATGCTATGGTAAAGATAAATATGCAGAGTCTTATGAAGACCAAAAATGGTATTAGCATGTCAGCCTTACTAGGCTTTTCAAAGAACCATCTTGGCAGAAAAAAAAATAATTCAGACTGAAAAACTAAGACTTTATTCATATGGAAGAAAGATATTGCAATTTTATCTAGCCAAAAATGCACCCTTAGTAGCAACTTTCTGAAGGATTTTCTTTGTAAATGTTTTGCTCTAAAATATTGTTCAAGTTCTATAATCTATATACACATAGTCAGTACCCTGTACCTAAATCAAAATTAACAGGAATCTCTAATGTGAGGAGAAGTTATTCCTCAATGCTGCTTACACATGTAAAAAAAAATAGGAAATATCTGTCTGTTATGTATGATTGGTTTCACATCTGTTGAAGATGACTGGAGTATATCAGCCCTGGTGCAATCCATAATACCAGACTGAGATACATAAACTGTTGAAATTTTTAAGAAATAACAATCTACCATGCTCATGGATACTTTTGAGAAGCAATGGAAGGACAAAACGTAATAAAAACTCAGAATTTGGTCTGAGGATTTGGTTGACTTGTCTCATAATGTAATAACAGCAGCAGATTGCAGAGCAGATGGAAAAGAACTAGACTTCAAGCAATATACAAATTAACAAATTGTGGAGATTGCTTCTTTACTATATTAGTCAAAACTGGTGCATAAAGAACAACTGGGTCTAGGGCCAGTCAGTTGACAAGAGCTGGCATGTAATTATGGCAGAGAATTTCACATGGAAAATGAAGGGAAGAAGACCGCCTGTTTTTCCACTTGTCTGACAAAGCAAACACTTTTTTAATAAAACGACTATACTATTACCTGGACCATACTGACCATACAGACCATGTCAGCCAAAGGAGTTCAACATTGGATCTGCTATGAACTTGCTCTAGGTTGTACTTACAGTTATATTCCTTCATCTTTATGCTACTAGGTATTTAAAAAAAAACTATCACTGAAACAAAGGAGACAAATTGCCAGAAACTGTTTGCAGATTTGATCCTCAAATCAACATAGCTCTATTGCATACTGTCCACTTCACAATACAGTCTTCTTCTAATAACAGGATAATTATTTTTATGATAAATGCAGCAACCTAATGAGAAATCTCTTTAGCAGGACAATGCAGAAGTTCAGCTAAAAAAAAAAACAACAAAAACTAACTAGTAAATATCGCCATATTTATCTCCCATAACATTTAAAGAACCTTTCCTCATCTTCTTTTGAAGGTTGTTCAGTCAGTAGCCTATCACATTTGTGGCATGAAATTCCATTTCTTTACTGCAATTGAAAAAAAATCCTCTGCCTGATAACAGAAAAAAGAATGCACTGTGACCCTGTCCCTTTTGATTTACTGGTCGTACAGGTACACTTTGCATTACATTAAGTCATCCCTTTAATTTCCTCTCAGGTTACATCTAAGGGCTGGCAAGAGATCTGCCCCTTGCAGGAATCCAGTTCTACTGTCTCACAATCACTTTTCAAATTTCCCATTACACCAGAGAGTGGTCATCTGCCAGCACTTAAAGCTGATGGCATTTTACTCTTTTGCACTGACTGGAATTTAGCTGTTCTACAGATGATGAAAAAAAGAGATAAACAATAGTGCAAAAGAATGATTTTTATATATTTACTTATTTTTGTACTTGTTCTGAAAATATGTAATAACTTAGGTTGGCAGAAACCTCTGGAAATCACCTAATTTAAATTCCTGTTCATGGCAGGGATAGCTTCCATATGATCAGATCACTGAGGGCCACCTGAGTTTCAAGAGCCTCCAAACATGGAGACCGCACAACTTCTCTTGGCAGTCTGTTTCAGTGCCTATGCACCTAGAACCCCTACCATTTTTTTTTTCTTCTCAAAGTAGTGTGAATTTTCCTTGCTTCAACCCAAAACTGTTGCCTCCTATCCAGTCCCTATTACTTCTGAGAGGAGTCTGGCCCCATCTTTATAGTCTTCTTCACTACAGAGACAGAAGACCCTGACTCTATCCTTCTCTGTGGAAGGTTTTACCTCTTTATCCTCAAACCCTACCAGGTATAGAGACCTGGACGCACATTTCAGTGCTAAACATCAATGCAAAGAAGGTTGAGACTTGCCAATACGTAATGAGGAGGAGGCTGATATGCCTGATGGAATTATACTACCTTTCAGAGAGACCTCAACAGGCTGAAAACTTGGGACAACAGGAACATCATCAAACACAGCAACACAAAATGGAGAATTCTTCACCTTGGAGGAATCACCCTATGCACAAGTACAGGCTGGTCAGCTAGTGTGAGCTTTGTGAAAAAGGACCTGGGGTCCTGGCAGACACCAAGTTGAACATGAAACCAGCAATGTACTCTGTGGAACAGCCTTCTGAGCTGTATTAGGAAGAGCACTGCCTGAAGGTTGCTCTGAAGGTTGCTGGAGGTGATCCTTCCTTCTGTGTTAGTGAGACTCATCTGGAGCGCTGGGTAAAGTGCTGGCCTCCCCAGAATACAGAGACGTGGACATTCCGGAGCAAGTCCAGCAAGTGGCCACAATGACAACTAAGGAACCGGATCATCGGACATCGGAAAAGAGGCTGAGAAAGCTGGGATCTTATAGAGAGGTTTAGCTTATGTAAGAAAGGGTCAAGTTGGATCTTATTGATAAGATGGGAAGAGCGTTGAAAATAGATCCATACCCTTAGCGGCACACAATGGGAGGACAACAGACATAAATTGAAGCACAGAAAATTCCATTGACATGTAACAAAAAGATTTTCACTGTGAAGGTGAATGAACATGGGAACAGGTTGCTCAGAGGGGATATAGAACCTCCAATCTTAGACATATTCAAAACCCCACTAGGAACAACCTTGAATGACTTCTTTCAGTGAACCTAGCTTTGAACAGGGAGATTGGACTAGAGATACCCAGAGGTTCATTCCAACTTCAAATATTCTGTGATCCATACTCCAAGTGAGTGACTCAGCTAATCCTGTATGCGTCACTAGGTCACACTTTCCATTTAGTAGTTTTATTAGTGTAATGATAAAAACATCTCTGCTTCCTTTTGCATATTGGATGACCCACCTCAGGAAGACTGACAGTAGCAGACATTCCAAATTGAATATGTACTCCATGATCTACTTATTTCATTATTTTAAACACATTTCAATTGATCACATTTGGAAAGATGAAAATTTTGAAATGAAACAATCTTCTTTTTCTCTTGGCCAGAAATGTCCCAATTTGCTTAGCAGCATTTGTGACAAGTGCTCTGAATTGTGCACTCAGATTTTGAAAATTTCAGATGAGCTGCAGTAATTAGGTTGCTACATATAGGAAAAAAAAGTTCAAATTAAAAATAAGCATTAATGGGTTTTGAACTAAAAAGCCTATGAACATTTCTTGTTAAACAAGAAATTACTAATGGGATGACTAAGAAAGAGCTGTGCATTTGGACAGACGAGCAAGTGTCTTTATTGGACTGTCCTTGGACTCCAGCTGGACTGCTGAAATAGAGAGTGATTAAGGCAGTGGCAAAAAATCAGTTGCTAAAGGGACACAAGACTAAGGCATTAATTCATCACATTGTCAGCAAGCATTTCTAAGGCTAAGCAAACTTTCTTACAAGCAGACCTTTCAGGAATGAAAGAAACCATAAAAGCAGAATGGGTTTCCTCTACAGAACACATGGACTCTTAACAGGGTGTGGCAATGCCACACACTTCTCATTTTTTTTCCCCACATACTGTTTCACCGGTTGTTTTCTCTACCCAGTTGCAAGCTTGACCATCTCTGGAACAGCTTCATATCCGTACTGCAACTAGTATGGCAGGCTACAATAGCATGTACAGTGCTGCCTTGATATGCAAAAGTACCTGTAGGAAGGCAGCACGAGCCATTTGGCTTTTTCCAGATAGAGAAGTCAGGGTTTGGAAAAAAAACACAGAATTGCAGAGGCTGGAAGGGATCTCAAGAGATCATCAAGTCCTATTCCTCTGCTAAAGCAGGTTTCCTACAGTAGGTCACACAAGGAATCCATATGGGTCTTGAATATCTCCATGCAAGGAGACTCCACAACCTCCCTGGGCAACCTGTTCCAGCACTCCACCACCCTTACCATAAAGAAATTCTTCTGCATGTTTGTATGGAACTTCCTGTGTTCAAGTTTTAGGGTCATTACATCTTGTCCCATCATTACAGACACCAAGAAGAGCCTGGCCTCAACCATTTGCCTCCCACATCCCTTCAGATATTTACAAATGTTAATCAGATCTCCTCACAGTCTTCTTTTCCCCAGGCTGAACAGACTCAAGTTATTCAGCCTTTCCTCATATGGGAGATACTCCAGGTCCTTTATCATCTTTGTGGCCCTCCACTGGACTCCTTCTAGGAGATCCCTGTCTTCTTTGAACTGGGAAGCCCAGAACTTAACACTATGCTGGTAGCATGCTTTCAGTCTGCAAGAGAAACAGTCTAACCAATTTGAGTTTTCTGGGTGTTTTATATCCCTTTTCTTATTTTCCTTTTTTTCCAACACAGTTCTAACAGTCAGTTTATCATTACAAGCTCCTCTGTGTAAGTCCCTTAGGTAAGATTTGGTTATCAGCACTTCCATTTGTCTCAAAATGCCGTGTGACTACCATGAGGCAAAACTGAAACCTCAAATGATTTTTTTTTTTTTAATTGAGCTTTCTACCTGCAAAATAAATATTCATTATTCTTAAGGCATGTAGCCATGGGTGGTTTTGGTTTTTACATGGGGTTTTTAGGGTTTTGTGTGGTTTCTTCTTCTTTTTTTTTTTTT